>NC_142341.1:17397500-17680000 GCF_054954075.1 Amborella trichopoda
TGAAATCTATAGTACCATACTTGCTATTCTCCTTTTCGGTTCTTGAAATCTGGTCCAAAACCCAACTGCTTTTCTCCTTCTATACTCTCTTTTAATCTATCTCTAGTTTCTTATTCCCTATAGACCCCTTATTCTCTATTTTCTAGATCTACCCTCTTATTCTCTAGTTTCTAGATCTACCACAATTATAATTTGAGCCCATTTCCTTACAATGACACAATAATCAAGTTCTAATTCCTTTTCATTCCCAAATTGTCAATATGTCTCCGTCAAACTTAAATTTTATAATTTTATTGTCTAGAAAGTAATTTTTGTTCCCTTCATCAAAGGTCAATGCCTCTGTGGCCATTTGGATGGATCCACTAGGGCACCACCAGAATACATTGTTCAAGAAAGCACAAATTCAAATGAAAAGATAGAGACAACGACAGTAGTCAATCCAGCCTATGAAGAGTGGCTCACTAAAGATCATAATCTTATTGGCTGGATTAATTCGACCTTGTCTAAAGAAATTTGGCTCAAGTGGTGAATCTACATACAGCATATGATCTTTGGACAGCCGTCGAAAGTCCAACTCTCAGGAATCAGAAGCTTGTGTTATGCAATTAAAATCTGAACTTCTAGATTTTAAGAAGGGGAAGATGTCAGTATCTTTTATAACAAGATAAAGGAAATATGCAATCCACTTGAAATTGTTCAACAGCTAGTTGAAGATAGAGACAAGGTGCAATATGTACTATGTGGGTTGTGGATGAAGGCCATAGACCTTTTGTCATATCTCCCTTCTTTTGCCAACCCTCGATGCATGTTGCTACACCATAGGCATTGTACTTTCGAAAAGCGGCACAAAACTCGTCCCCAAGTAATGAGAACCACGATGTCCTTGTTACTAACAAGAGCAATAATGCACAAAATTCCAATAATTTTTTAGGAAAGAACAATTGGGGGTTGAGGTGGAAAAATGCTTGTGGTGGAAGAAACTTCTATGGTGTTGGTCGAGGTCTCTTACCTACTCCTAATGGAAACGGAAATAAAGTATTTGGTCAAATATGTGGAAAGGGCATTCGGCCCGCAACTGTTTCAACAAATATGAAAATGACAATGAGATTTCAAGGAGGAATTCAAATTACTGCCTTAGGCAACACTGAGAGTACGGCTGCAGCATTACATAATTCTATGGAATCACTTTACTGATGGAGCATGGACTGTAGATAGTGGGGCTGCCGACCATGTTTTCTTCCCTTGATTTTTTAAGTGGTTCTATTATAATTGGTGACGGGTCCTCCCTTGACATCACACATGTAGGTAATGTCACATTTGAGTCTTATTTTGGTCCTATTCACTTGAATCATGTTTTCCTTGTTTTAAATCAGACAATCAATTTTTGTTTCCCAACTAGTGGGTGATAATGGATTTACAGTCTATTTACTCCCAATTTGTTTTCTTGAAGGTACAACAATCAGGAATCACGTATGCTAGGAGAACTCGTCGTGGATGGTTATATGCGATAAACTTTGTAATGAGGGTGTTGTACCCTCTAACGTTAAAGATTTTAGTTGATTTATTTGTTATGGATGTCAGTTGGGTAAAAGTTCTAGGTTTTCCCTTTTCTTTAAGTAATAGAAGAGCTTTTTCGTTGTTTGAGTTAATTGTGTGGGGTCTTGCTCCTGTTGTTCTTCTTCTCGTTCTCATTATTAGTTTACCTTCATTGATGATTACTTGGATTATACATGGATGTTTTTCTCAAAACCAAATCTCATATATTCAGGGTATTCATGAAGTTCAAGTCATTTGTTAAAAAACATTACTGAAAACCAATTTTATTTTTTCGTAGTGATGGAGGAGAAGAGTACTCATCTCATGCTTTCAAGAACTACTTAAAAGGATCATCGAATAGAACAACAAATCTTTTGTCCACACACTTTAGCCCAAAACTGCGTTGCTGAGAGAAAGATTTGGCATATTAATGAGGTAGCAATGTCTCTTATGTTTTCTAGTGGTGTGCCCAAGTACTTATGGACTGAGCCATTTCACAGTTGCATAACTCATTACTAGGACGTCATCAAGTGCTCTTAACGGGATCATCCCTTATAGAGTCTTGTTGGTAGACATCTAGATTATTCTATTTTGAAGGCCTTTGGATGCTATGCATAAATGCACACAGATAGCAGCCAAAGAAATAAGCTCTCCCTAAGTTTGACTTGTGCAACATATTTGTTGGCTATGCTGATGAGTATAAGGACATAGATATTACAGTCCTAGATTGAAAAGATATTAATTTCCAGGCATGTTGTTTTGATGAAAGGTGCTTATGCCAAAGGAAATGTCTATAAGTGACGCAATTTTTAAAGGAAATAAAATTCAAGGTGATGCAATTCACCATCATATTCACCATCTGATGGTTAAAATATTCAAAACCTTTGCAGAAAACAACAAAGACGAGAAATGATGCAGAACATATTGGAGATGACGCTGAAATAGAAAAGGCAGATGGAGACATGACTGACCCAAATCCGGAAGGTGGCCGCCAGATCGAACAACTTATCCACGAAGAGGCACTGTATGACCTAGGAGAAGATTTTCGACCCTTCTTTGGTACCAATGTAAAAGTGAAAAATAAACAAATCAGCAAGACGTAATTGCATATCAAAGAAGGCCAAATATTGGACAGCAACCTCATAATTTACAGCAAATTTTACAAGCTTGCAAACAGCCTCGAGATAGAGAACAACCAGAGAATGAGCAGCAAGATGAAGTCAATTCGAGAAGATCAGCAAGAGTGAAACATGTTATTGATAGATAGGGCAACTATGGGAGCTTCACACATAATTTTCAGGAGTTCATGTGTGAAATGACGAAGATAAAAGAATACAAAAATTTATTTGACGCCAGAAGAGATGAAAGGTGGATTAGAGCAAGGGCAGATGAGAGACAAGCTACGCATATTAACCATACTTGGTGGACCTGACGAAGGCCAAGAGACAAGAATGTGGTGAGTTATAAATTGGTGGACAAAGAAATGTATACCTGTTGGGAACATTGAATGGTTTAAGGCAAGACTTGTGGCAGGATGATTTAACCAATGAAATGGCTTGGAGCATTTAGTCCAATTGTTATAATTCTTACGGTTGTTATATCCCTTGCTGTCATGCACGATTTGGCCACTTTATCAATTGGATGTTAAAAATGCTTTCTTGCATGGAGAATCAAGGAGGAAGTATATATGGAACAGCACCAGGGTTCAATGAAGCAAATCCAATTGAATATGTGTGTAAGTCAAAGAGATCTGTATATGGGCTGAAGCAGGCATCCAGATGCTAGTTCCGTACTTCTTATGATGCATTAAATGGGAGAGGTTTTACTCAACCAGCCAATGATAAATGAAGTAAAGGAGTTCCTCAATGAAAGGTTTCAAATGAAGGACCTAGGAGAATTGAGATATTTCCTAGGAGAAGTGGATCGTTCTTGTAATGAGATTCACCTTTCACAGCAGAAATATGCTTTAGATATGCTAGAAAAGGCCAATATGTTGAGTTATAAACCTTGTCGCGCCCCAGTAGCTTTAAGCTTTAAATAGAAGATTATGTGCCGATTAAGTACTTTATTAATTTAATACTTGAATTTGAATCAAAATAAATGCTCTAAACACTCAATTATGGGAGCTAAGTAACAACAACACCCCTTATCTTCAAAGACCTAGACTACCAACCAACCTCACACACATGCCAACGAGAAATAATTACCTGACTCAACCAAGACACACCATCCAAATATGCACATCAATTTGACAACAAAGAGAGGTGAGTTGAACTGTGACAATTGCACCCCAGAAAATCATATCCATTCCCAACATCTAGCTATAGAACTTAATAATCACTTCCAGAAAAATTCAGGCATTGCCATATTGTAATCTGAGAAAACCTAGTACAGAGGCAGAATAACATAAAACTGATTCCCATCCCTTATATATAATACAAGTGTGGTAATATACACATAACATACATATACACATACATCGAATACATTAACATACATATACACATACATCGCATACATTACAAGCAACAAATGATGATGGAATCTAAAAAAAGATATATGTGTACCTTTGAGACCATGCAGTATTGACAATGTCACATATATATACATCATTTGGAAATATCTGCCCATTGCACAGAATAATTTAGACATTAATGTAGGAAGAGCATCACAAGAATATGATCATTGGACACTGTTGGAATAAAACCAGTTTCCTAAAATCAAATATTTCATAAATAACAGGAAATCAACACACAAGTTTTTCAAAAGTTTCCAAGTCTTACAAAGCATACTAAGAACTTGATACAGATTCCAATATAAAATCTCAAAGAAGAGAAGAAGAGGAGAATACAAGCATAGACAAGAAGAATCAATGAATATGGATATTGCAGGCCATCATTGAGGAGGTCAACATGACAATGCGATGATTTCAACCAGGGCCCTCTCCAACTTCTGAATGGACATAATATTAGAGAAAGCATCATTAGATCTTCATGGATTCTTTTAGATTTAGATTCTGTTCAGGAGGATTTCCCAAAAGTAAGATTTATAAGTTTCGGTTTCCATATCCAACAGGTAACTTGCCAATCAGATAACAGACACAGTCCTAGGATTGTTTCTTATTTGGTTTGAGAGTTTTTTCAAGTTTTGTTTTAGAACTTTGGGTAGATAGAGTTAATTTAGAGGAATTTTTTAGTTCTATTTCTCAAATATGTGCTGGAATTGTACATCAAGGGGACAGGTCTTATGCGCCCAAATTTAATAAATTTCTACAGTAGTTAAGATTAGTTTAGGCTGATTTCAGGTCTATACAAGCTATTTATTTGTCCGATCTGCTTCTTTGGATCATTTGTTTTGTTTAGTTGTGTATAGGCGTAGCAGTTGGTATTACCTGGAATTGTTTGTTCAAAACATATGTGATGATCTATCAGTTGCAGGTAGTGTGACTACTAATCATCTACCTTCGCCTGGTTTAAGTACCGCTAGTCCATTTGTTAAGTTGATGAGAAATCACCAAATGTCGAGCATTCAAGTTTTATGGCAATACTTGTTCTGCATACCTTCCTAAAGGCGTCAGAGATAAATTGGAAACCTAACGTATATATCTTAGCTGGCTATTCCCTTGCACAAAAGGGTTACAAATACTATCCTTAACAAAAGAAACATAACATGCCTCAAAGAACATCATTTATTAAGATTTCCACTACTTTCTAAGGTCAAGCACTGTAATGACACACCCAAGGGGAGTCTTTACCCTTTACTCAACCCTATAAAAGCTTCTCATTAACCCAAAAATTTCCATTTTTCTGCTCCATCAAAACTAAACTTGATAACATTCATCAAGGACAACATCCCTTTCATATCAATTCATGATTTCAAATCTAGTTACTCATTTCTTAAGAAGTGAGACCTCATCAAATGACATCAACTCATATCATCATCCCTTGCCTCATTAAATGCCTTAGAATTTTACAAAACATAAAATTCAATGCGGAAAAACCCAGCCCATACTAAAAAAATAAATTATATAGTTGACCACACAACCAAATTGCATTTGAATTGGAGGACTACTTCTTCCAACTTAAATAGAAGGCACAAGTCAACCATAAATATCAATGGCCAGTAATTTCTACTTGTATGATAGCCAAAGCAACAAAGACCTCAAGCGAGCATTTTTCTTCTTAAACACAAATGTAGTAAAGGCATGTTGCTACACCCCCCCTCCCCCCCCCCCCCCACAAAATAAAAAAAATAAAAGATTTAGCATAAAAGGGCTCAGTATGAGTTAATTGATATTTTTTTCTAAATATATACTCCTTACCCACTTTTCCATGTCTTCTAAACCAACCCTCACATATCACCCATCACATCCTTTCCCATGTCCATAGGAATCCTCCAAATAGCAAGTCTCCCCGTAGTAGCATTATGCCTTCGCCTCAAAGCAATCAACAACCTAGTACTCCGGATTTTGGGCAAGAGCGCTCGCAAAGGCAGGAAAAGGAAAAGCCACGCCACCATGATTTCTTAAGAGGGTCAAGATTTGCGTATGGATTAACCTGGGACTTACCTTGGTCACCCTGCTCCAGTATATTTCTTGGTCAATATAAGGTAAAATCTTGGCCAAATTTCATGTCTTTCCTAAAAGGAATAGAATTCATAACGTAAACTTCTTAAACATTCTATAGATACATGTCTGGCAGACTCATTGGGTCATCATGTTGATTTAGCCCAATTTATTGAGCGTGTCAAAGTTCAGAACGGTTTGTGAACAATGCACATATTTATTGGGAATCATCCAGAAACCCAAACCCAAATTCAGGTTTGCCAATTATAGTACCCGACAGCCATAAGCTCTCATTCACATCATCTTACATTCATCACCCGACATTTTCAACACTTCAAATGCACTTGCATATTGAACATACAGGTATTGCTGCCAAAAAACTATACATCCATCAAACCAACAATTTCAATCATCTAAGGTGAAAAGATTGATGGCTTTAACCCTCACTTCAAGCCATGATTGTCTAAAATGAAAACTAACCTGTCCAAATATTTTTGTACAGGCTCCATCATCCCTAAGTTATGAAGTTTAAAATAGAACCATTTGGAAAATCAATAAATATGTCGGAAGAATAATTGTCATACATACATCATTGTCATACATAATGGAAATTTCATCCAAATCCTTCAGCTCAAACATTAAAACATAATCAACAAGGGCACACCAATGCATGGACCCAAACAACATGCACACATCTATGTTAACAGACAACTCAATACTAATAATTGACAAACACTTATCACTCTCATAATTAAAGAAATTACCTCCACACCCTTCAGCTCAAACATCCCATCAAGTTCTATTAATAATTCGTGAGGTGTTACACATGACTCAATGAAACATAACGAGTCCCAGGAAGTTGGAATGGATGTCTTCAAAGACAACCGAATACAATTCTTCTCAAACTCAATGACCTTAACACCAAAGAGTAAATCCTCAACTTGCTGAATGGCTTCAAGCCTACAAAAATATAAATAATGAAATCCACAAAAATAGAAAAAGGAAAAGACACATGCAGGTATAACAATTCTTCCTCGTTTGCAATTAAACTTTAGCAACAAAATGAATTTTCAGCAGCAAAGATGGACTACCAATCATTGCATATTAATGGACAAACGGCAAATTCCCATAGAAAATTCCATGTTCCATAATTACTCCATCACAAGCACATACATCACAATCAAGCCACAGCCATATTTGCACGTGGAGGGCTAAATCTTACTGATGTGGCCATGCTATTTTGGATGAAGCTAAAAAAAATTACCCAATTAGCTTATTTACAAACACCTTTGAGTGGGTTTAGATCTCCCTGCAGCTCTTAGTTTGTTTCTAAATTAGGATAATAAGTCCACAACCATGACATAGTCACTATAACATCTTCCCTTGACCAAAACTAAGATGGCAAGAGTGTAAACACTGTTAATTTCATGCCACGAAATTTCCAAATTTGGGTATTTCATCAGTAACGAGTGACGTTTTTTGTCAAATGAAGCCAAATATCATTGAATAAGCATAACAGATGATTTAAAAGGGATAAATTGTATAACATCAGTAAAAGATGAAAATTTTTATAAATGATCAGATCAAGGGGAGTGGGATAGTGTTGTTAATACCATTTTTGCAATCTGATAACCACCCATGGCCAGTATATTTTGATGCCCCGTTTTATGAGGCGGTTGTGACAAGACTTATCGGTCAGTTAGTTGGTGAGATGACCTAGAAATACTATCTAGAAAGGATTTTGAGGCTGATAAGAGTTTTTAAGAGGACACTCATAACCAGGCAAGCTTTGTACAATGAATTGCAGGAGGCCAAATTTTGTTGATATATCGTCCTTAAGAAAAACAGTAACTATAGGCCCGATAATAAATTTGCATCTGATAAAATATCATGTGATGGGACATTTTTGCATTAGCCTCTGTTTAATTATTTAGTATCCATGCAAGAGAAAGATATTGCTCAATAGAGTGCATTGAGAGCATAGTATTGCTAGGATATGAATATTGAAAGGACTTTGTAGCTGGCTTCGATGAGCAGAGTGCTGCTCGTGTAGATTCTCAAGGCCTCATAAGGCCAAGTGGGAGAATGTTGGAATTATGGCCTTTCAGGGCATTGTATTTGCCAGCTAGGTTCTCAGTTCCACTGGGAATGACCAAGAACAGCGAGGCTACCGAAGTCTATGAGAAATGGGATTTGATTAGGCCTGAAACCCCCAAGTCATGAGGCAATTGTGTTGGACCTTTTCGTTTGAAATCAAGAGGTTTGAGGATTCCCTCTAGTCAAGGTCGGCGTAAGCGTCTCATGACGGTTGTGGCCAGGGCATGTGTGAATGGATCGTGTTTTTCAGTATGCTTTGGATTGCCCTATATGAGTGAACTGGGCTCTGAAAGGACATAAGCCAAATCCCTAATTTATCAAGTTCACTCACAAGCTGTACATAAAAAAGTCACATTGGGAAGCCGTTCTGATGAAGTTAGATCTATTGAATCAGAGTTATGCACAAGTGCACAGAGAGGAGCCCCTGCATCTACAAGAGTGCATGTCCTCAGGGGCGCACCTGTAATCCACTGTACTTCCAGAGACCGAACCACCTATTGGTTAGCTTTAATGGGTCCAATCATAGCTCCTAGCTTAAGCTTTAGAACATGGAGCCAATTGGGCTGATTTGAAAACGTGGTCTGTGTTTTCGGGAATAGCCCGGTGGAGTACCATTCGCCCACCCTCCAAGGATCCTAATTTTTCGAGTTGGATTTTTCTAGATAGCCAGAATGAGAAATTCAGATAAAATATTATTAAAATGATTTATTGTATTTTTAAGAATTTTAAGAATATTTATTTTGATGGAAACTATTTTATAAAAATCTTTTTATCAAAAATATCATAATTGGGACTCTCGCACATGTGGAAGTGACACACAAGTGGCCAATGTGTATCACCCCCATGGGGCCCACATTGCCACATCACTGCCCAGTGGGAGCGACGAGGACTGTCAAGTTGGTTTGTGCAAGAGTTTGTTTGTTTAGTGAAGCTATTTGTGATATGTGTGTTATAACTCGTGTATAGTGTACACATATGTGCATGTGTGACATGATTTTTTACAATTTATTTATAAATTTTCTTTTAATGATCCAATCATATGGCTTAGTCAATTAGTCTTATCAGGTCGTTAAGTGAGGATTGGTTAAGTACGTTAGATAGTGACATGTGCTATGAGGAAGAAGGAACAAACAAGTGTAATGTGAGATTATGGTGATAATGAAAGTTACCTATAAAACAAGTTATTTTGTTGCCTTCATGAGAGAGAATAAATTCCAATTAAGGAGTGAGGGGCACGCCCCACCTAATAAGCATAGTGTTTGTTACTTAAAACAAGATTTTGTTCTTTGTTAAACTAATGGTGATAACGCACATATAGTGATAAAGGGTAAATAGATATTTAAGGGAAATTGGAGGCATGTTGAGGGACAATAGTGATTAAGGGTGTAAGATTAGATCATCACCATCCAATGATCGCAATGCATAGTGATGGATTAGGCTATAGTGTTCTAGCCTCTCTCAACCCTTGGATTGTCTAATGGAGTGCTTGGATTCAATCTTATGTGCACAGCACTATCCTGCACTCTATGAAAGGGGCTTGAGGTCTAGGGCCTAGCCATGCTTTTGAGCCTATTTATGTGGGAGAGCCCAGCCTCTGGAGCCACCTAACGAGCCTACTAAGAGCCTCGCAAACCAGCCTATTCATTCCCTTTATTGTTGACAAGATCAAGTCTCATGTTCTTCATGTCGTGAAAAGACCTCCCCATGAATATGCAGCCAAGCCTCTATGTGGTGAGTCTTTGACCCTCTCATGAGTATCATTCCTGTAAATTTGCAGTAGATGTTGGCATATTTGTGTTTCTATTTCTTGTCTTGTCAAATCTTGTATATGTTATA
Organism: Amborella trichopoda; assembly: GCF_054954075.1. NCBI lineage: Eukaryota > Viridiplantae > Streptophyta > Magnoliopsida > Amborellales > Amborellaceae > Amborella > Amborella trichopoda. Next base: position 17,407,534 of record NC_142341.1, read on the forward strand.
GTTTGCATTTAGTTGGTGCGTGTAGAGCACAAATTGTGCTCATAGTTTGAGCATTCCTCAAGTTTCTAAGAGCCACCATCTTGCTGTATTTTGTGATTGTCATTGTTGTTATAACAGTGGGTTTGTGATGCTGTTTTGATCATTTGAGAATCCAAAATCTTGGTATACATTTAGTTGGTGCATGTAGAGCCCAAATCATGCTCATATTTTGTACAGTCCTCAAGTTTCTAAGAGCCTCCATCTTGCTGTATTTTATGACTATTATTGTTGTCCCAACTGTGTTCATGATGTTGTTTTGATAATTTGCGAATCCAAATCATAGTTGATGGGTACGGGAACGGAAACGGTTCCGGGATCGAGAGCGGAATCGACAGATCAAAGCTATAGTGAATATAGTTCTTGGAAACGCCTGTGATTCTGAATCGTTTCTGGAATCGGAATCGCGCATATCAAAACTTTTGAAATCTAGGAATCGCTACCCATACGATTCGGATTTGAAAAAAATGATTCTCACTATTTCGGGATCTCGATTCAAAAAATTAAGAATCGTGTTTCTTATTTGCAAGAATCGATGTCCCTCCATGTTGGACTCACGTTTCATACCTATATGGAATCACGCATGACCCCACTTGTTTCAGTAGTTGCTGGAATCATGATTCCTAAAAATAAGGAATCGTGATTCCTAAAATTCTAGAATCGTTGTCCCCGTCAACTTGGAATAAACATTCTCACCATTATGGTAAGGGTTATTTAAAAATCGTCGCTCATATCCATATTATCAATATTCTCCCCATCAACTTGGAATCAACAATCGTCGCTCATATCCATATTATCTTCTTATTTTACTTAAAAAAAAGCATTTTTATCCTCTTATTCAACTTGAAGAACTGACGGTGCCGATCATATATTAAACATTATTACATTCGTAGGTGAGTATCCACACAATTTACCAAACATTATTAAATTTGAAGTAACATATTTTTTTAGTATTATTTATTCTTGATAAGAGTTCTTAAAAAGTAACATGGAATGAAGGATGAAAATTTGTAAATAAGAAAATAAAAAATTTAACATATTACTTATATTTTAAATTTTGATTTTATTACCGTGTGCAACGACTTCAAATTCTCTCACACCCTCATATATGTCGCACTCACTCATGATTGAGCACACATAGAAGGGTTTTTGCTCACCCTATACTCTCCCTATGCTCACATATTACTCATTTTAAATTTTGATTTTATTGTTGTGTGCAACAACTTCAAATTCTATCACGCTCACATAGACGTCGGCGCTCACTGATGATTGAGCACACATCGAAGGTTTCTGCTCTCCCTATGCTCACATTGCTTCCTGACAACATGGATTCGCAATTTCTTAATACTTTGAATCAACGTTTAGCAAACGTTGAATCGCATTGTTATGTAGCAAGGAATCACGATGTCTGCGATATAGAAACTTGAATCCAAACAACATGGATTCGCAATTCCAAAAAATTTGGAATCAACGTTTCTTACAAGAAGAATCGCATTCTTGTGCAGCTAGGAAGCATAAAGTCCTCGATACGGAATCTTGATGCAGGCAATCCAAGAATCGAGATTCCTAAACTAGGTGGAATCGCATTCCGCAAAAAATGGAAACGTGATTTCTTTCTTTTAGAATCGACTTTCACCCGGAGAAATGGCGAATCGAGATTCCGAAACGGAATCGCTACCCTCATAGGCGATTCGGGTAACAATAATACTGAAGATCCCTGTGTTAAGGATCGATGCCCATACAACCTCAAAGGTTGGGATCGAGGTCCATGTGTGTTGGCGATTGAGCTCCTTTATTACATAGGATCGAGAGCTATTATATAAAGTGTGAGTTCCTATACGTAAGAAGCAAAGTTCCCAAGGGCATTTTTTTTAGTTTCTTAACTCAGGAAGCGCATTACTAAAAGTGATCCCAAATATTATGGAGCGAGGAATAACTTTTATAGACGCGAGCTTCATTTTCTTAGAACACGAGTTCCTTGTGTAGGTAATGAGGATCTGTTGATTTAAAATGTAGCTCCCGCCGTTGTTAACGAATAACATGTAGGCTTAGTCCTTCTATGAAATAAATAAGAGACTTTAAAACGATCCCACATTGGTGGGATCTGGATGCCATATATGGCGATGCTTATGTTCCGTTATTTTGAAATCTAGATCCCAATGCACTCTGGAGCGCAAACCACAAGACTAGGGAACTAGATCCTGTAATGTTCAGGAACGCGAAATTAAATTATAAGGAACTCGTTCCCTTATAAGATGGAGTGAGATCCGAAAACAATAAATTGAGTTTCAAACGAGATCCGCTCCGAGATCGAGAGAATCGAGGTTTTGCAAGGGATCGCCAAGAAAGGGAGGAGACCCGATAACTATGATCCAAATCTTGGTGTGCATTTAGTTGGTGCGTGTAGAGCACAAATCGTGCTCATAGTTTGTACATTCCTCATTTTTCTAAGAGCCTCCATCTTGCTGTCTTTTATGGCTGTTATTGTTGTAACAACAGTGGGTTCATGATGTTGTTTTGATCATTTAAGAATCCCAATCCTGGTGCTTATGTACAGCCCATGTTGAGAAAACCCATTGCCCAAGTTTTGACACGTTTATACTAGTTTATGAGCTCAACCGTTACGTTCGATTACTGCTGTATTTTCTGCAGATAAAGATCCATTTAAAGTCTGTTTCATTGAGTTTTTCAAACCCATATCTAGAGTTCTTGTGATCTCCTTGTGGCATTGATGTTGGTTTATCGTTGCTTTGCTCAACTTGCGGCATTGCAACTTAGTTGATACACCACATTGTACCTAGTTAGTGGTTGAGCTCATGAGCACCTCACTGCTGTAAATATTGTGTCTTCTTTCATCATAACAGTAAGAAAATATAGTCCATTGTCGCCTTGGTTGATGCATTGTGGTCACAACCTTGATGTGTATGACGTGTCGCATGAAAACCCACGACTTTAGAAATAAATTGTAAAAAGCCTTGTCATACATGCACACATATGCATACTATACACATGAGTCGTAGTACACATATTACAAATGGCTTCACTAAACAACGGATGCTTGCACGTACCAATTAGACAGTCCACATCACTCCCACTAGGCAGTGATGTGGCAATGTAGGCCCCATGGGGGTGACGCACATTGGCCACTCGTGTCACTCCCACATGTGCGCATCCTAATTATGGTATTTTTTATAAAACGAATTTTATAAAATAGTTTCAATCAAAATAAATTTATCAAAAATACCCAAAAATCACAATAAATCATTTTAATTATATTTTAGCTGAATTTTTCATTCTAACTATCCAAAAAAAATCCAATTCCAGAAACTAGGATCCTTCGAAGGCTGAGCAAATAGTACTCCACCGGGCTATTCCCAAAAACACATACCACGTTCTCAAATCAGCCCAATTGTCCCCATGTTCTAAAGCTTAAGCTAGGACATATAATTGAACCCGTCAAAGCTAATCAATAGGTGGTTCGGTCTCCAGGACTATAATGATTACAGGTGCTCCCCCCGAGAACATGCACTCTTGTGGAAGCAGGGGCTCCTCTTTGTGCATGTTTGCATAGTTCTGATCATGCGGATCAAACCTCATCACAGCGGCTTCCCAGTGCAGCTGTCTTAAGCCCATGCTGTGAGCAAACTCAATAAGTCAGGGTTTTGGCTTATATCCTCTCAAAGCCCAGTTCACTCACACAAGGCAAATCAAAGTTATAACCAAATCATTTAGTTTGAACCATAGTTATAACCAAATCATTTAGTTTAGGACAAAACAGTTGTCCTTTATATAACGGTCAATTTTGTCGCTGCAACTGTCCGTCCCATGTGAGAACCATGCAAACTCAAAGCCCATACAAACCCTTCATGTTCAAGCAAGCCAATCAAAAAATAGACAATTAAATGAAGCCAAGGCCTTAACATTTAGAAGATTTAACAAACAGTAGTAAGGGAAATAAAATGAACTTGGCCAATAATAGGAAATTCATAATGAATTTTATGTAAAACTGACCTTTCAACCATGGAATCAAGATTCAGCAAAGATCTTAAGATGGTTTTATAATTCTGAGTCTTGTGTTCAAGTGTCAAAACCTGAAAATACACAAAAACAAGAAAGAAATTAAGACAGAACTTCACCAACTGATAGAAGATAGCAGCAATTGAGGAGCCACACCATTAAACGGAAAGAAGGAAAGGTAGAATCCCTCATGGAGATATGTTCAGCTGCCCAAGCATCAAACGAGCCTAGAATTAATTAACATTCAAATTCAGGAGTTCCAAATATTGTGCAAGTCATTTATACATCTAGGATGTGAAAATTGATTTCAGATGTTTTATCGATTACAAAAGGCGAGTTCAATTCCAAAAGGCTCATGCATAGGAATCACATGCTGTGAACGACATTTCCAGAAACCACATATCAAGGTCACCTCAAAGTTGTGGTTTTCATTTGCTAGCATCGGATTGTCTTGACTTTTTCCTTGGCTTGGGCACTCCATACTCTTTGGACCTTGTAACTTGCTTACTCCCTACATGAAAGTTCACAAGTCACAAAAGGCTTCAGTTGTGGTCAAAATTTCATAAACAACTAAACCATGAAACCAAAAAACCGTAATTAACAAATATTCTAATTTTCATTAGCAAGTTAAAAATTACTTCAAATTACTCATATGTGTTTTCCTTTAAGACTTGTTTGAATCGATTCTGAAAAATAAAGAAAATAGAATATTGAAACACTAGCCAAGTCAACTAGCCCACGTCATAAGTATACTTGATTTGACTTCTATTGGTTGAACACCAAGTTTGACTTTTTGATCCTGGAATGAAAATATAAATTCTCTAGATTCATACAAGCAGGACAATATCTATGAAAGGTATTAATGAACTCTACAAAAACAATTAGATCTAGTGGTTTAAAGTGCGTCGGCACCGCCGCATATGCGGCCGCATCAGGCACTTTGAACTAGGCAGCGCATCGAAAGTCCCCGCATATGCGGTTTGGAGAGATGCGACGCATCCCTCCGCATCAGGCTGCATAATCCTTTGCCATTTTTTTTTAAATTGTACCCCTCGAGCAGGGGTAATACGGTCATTTTGACCTTCAAAAATGGGGGGAAAGGATTTGGGAGGCTATTAAACCCCCCAAACAACATTTTTCAGCCACATCCGAAGCTTTTATTGGATCGATTGAATCAAAAAAAAATTTGGGCAGAAATTTTATCTGTTGAAGTTCATCGATTTGTGCATTTGTTGATGCTTGGTTGTTGATTTGTATCTTTTGGGTGTCGATTTGAAGAAGTTTTGATAAACTTGTGACAACAAATCGAGGGTTTCAAGGGCCGTGAAGAAATCGATAGTTGCTTGTTGAATGTTTTATGAAGCTCATTTCAAGTTTCCAGTTTCTATTAGGGGATAGTGGATACAAAATCTTCGACATCTAATACTTTTGGAATTACTAAATAAACTAAATACCTATTATCATATATATCACCTTCATTTTTTTTTCTATGCATTAACCTATTTTTTTTATTTTTTAAAATTTTGTTTATATTTATTGACCGCATTGCCGTGATGCACCCACATCCAGACCGCATCGAGTAGCATCCCACATTTTAAAACACTAATTAGATCACACATTTTATCAATTGACACACCATAGAATATTATGCGATTACAACTTATTAGATTTTTCTTGACCAGCACAGTCATTAAATAACCAGCCCAAAACAAATTCATCTCATTTATCAAAAACATATCATCTCAGTGCCTAAGGATAGTCCAAGTCACATGCACGCACATTATCTACAATTCACAAATACTTGTATATGGTTAATGTGCCAATGTCATTTCGTATCGACAATGATACTGATGCTAGAAATTCCTACGATACTTGTAACCATAAACTATAAAATGACAACAATAAAAATATAAATAAAATATGACCTGATGCACCAAGATATAGTATGAACTGGAAGGTGGACTATGTGACCGGGCAAGTCAATATCGATCAAAAAATTTCTACCTTTTTCTTTAGTATTGCTGCCCTAATCACTCACATGTGTCCAATACAATATGTGAGACCAATAAAACACCAAAGACTCACACTTGCTTGCCATTAAAACAAAAATATATTCATGATACAGACCTGGAAATAAAGATGCAATGGAAACATAAGAGCATAAAACGAGATAATACCCTTTATACCTTGCCTCAAGTCACCCCCAAGGACTTAGCACACCCCACACCAAGTCTCCCCCATCAATGCCTAGGGTTTCTAGGGTTAGGATTTTGTCATCTTTGTGAGACTTAATCTTGATCTTTGATCTATGAGACCTGTGGGCTGAAGAGATCTCATCAATTCATCCCTTAGATTAGCCATCATGATTAAAGGGATAAGGTTGAACCATTATCCCTCAGTTTTCATAACTCTATTCCCATCAAATAGAAAGTAATAAATCAATTACAATTAATTTCTTATACCTTCCTGTTTTGAAATCAATCACTATTAATTTCTTATACCTTTCGATTTTGAAATCAATCAAAATCTTTACACAAAAGGTTCCTTAAAATATCAAGTCAACATATTACCATCTTTCAATTTAGAAAAGTTTAAAGGTGAGGCACACTACCCATTAGGTGGCCATGTGGCCCCACACCCCATAGTATAGTGGGCCAAATGTACCTCAATGGGCCCCCAAATACTTTAAACATAATTTTTTATAATAAAATAATTTTATAAATCTCTAAATATTTTATTTTTCTCTGATTAAAAAAAATCCAAAAAATTGATTGTTCGTTAGTTAAAAATTATTTCTCAATTAGAATATATTTAAACATATTTAAGAAGATTTGATGGGAATTGAATCCATAGAGTTAGGATTACAACAAATATAATGAGGATTCCATCCTCTCTAGAGACCGTATCTCACTGTATCTTCTCAATCTGACCCAACAGTTCCCATGACCTCCACTCACTCGTAGGGGTTCATGATTGGAATATCAAAGTCAGTCAATAGAGTGAAGATGATACGATTCTAGACCATGGATTACAAGTCTCTCCCTAAGGACAAGTATGGGTCCTTCTAACACAGCCTAGTGTTGCAAGGAGTCATCTCTTCTACACATGTACACGTCACACACCCTTATCCAAAAGGGCCACTTCCCTGATAGCTATCTAGTGTACATGTCATATGATGGTAATGATGAGGATTTAGGCCCTATCCTCTCAAGTCATCCATCACACAAAGGGATCAAATCCATGGCCCCTAACAAACTGTCCTAGGTACATTTCCGACCTCATCAAGGGATAACCCCATATTAAAAACCCTTATCAGTTATATTCACACGTGCCCAGGACCACAGGTTTTTGGACATCACATTAAGCAATAGCCAGTCAAAGCTAAGGTATGTCCAGGCATTAGAAATGCCTCACAATCCAAAGTGGACCATACTCCCACTGGAGCCAACATTTCACTATATGTTTTTCAGTATATGCTCTCATAAAACCTTTAAATGGCCACAAAACCCAACATAAACATTTATCAATATATGGGACGCATATATTTATGTATTATACAAGCTAAAATATGAATTGTTGACATGTCATATCTGATACTATTATCCATATATGCATCCTAGACTTTTAGAAATGTCAAATCGTGTACTTGATCTCCACATAAATGTTACATATCCATTTCTGTATGTGGGCATCATTGTGCCCAATTATATATTCTGACCATATGCATTTGCCCATATATGTATCATGTCATTATCATACCAATGCCAAATGACATCCACATAACTGGCTCACTGCCCTGTTGCCGTGAGCTCTCCCAATTTTCTGCTGAGTTCACCACATTATATGCAGTCAATTGCCTTAAGAGGCCCAACATATCATTATTTGATGCAGGAACAAAAGGGAGGACATGAAATCCACCCTCTTTCCAACTCAAAGAAGCAAAAATCAGCAATAAAGGAGAAGCATAGCTGTAAATCACATAAGCAGAACAACCTTCTTCTTTCATAAGAGCAACTTCAATCCAAGTCCTTTTAATACAAACTTCTAAAAAATAAAATAAAAAATAAAATTCAAATAAATCCCTTTACCTCTCTAACTCACCTATTTTCCCCCTCTAGTCTCATGTGTATCTCCAATAAATCAACCTTTTTTTTTTAATTCTATCACCCCACACACTTCCCCCTCTATGTCTCTTAAACACCTATTTTCTCTCCCTAGGTCCACAAATCTAGGAAAATACTCCCTCTCCTCTTTTTCCCACATATCTCTCCAGCAAACCCTTTACAATAAGAAACACCATCAATGCCTTCAAAATAGGACCCCTCTTTCTACTCCTATTTTTATGGAGCTCCACGTGAGTCCCTTGAGTAAATCCTAACCAACCAAAAGGCCCACATTAATCCTAAAGAAAGATAAAAATTGTTAATGGCTACCCAAGTCCACAAGAATAAGTAAAAATCCATCAATGCCTCAAGCTCCTTCCCTCCCCGCTCTCAGCTGGAACCACATCTATGACTTGCATCCTAAAACCCATCTTCCCCAACCCCGCCGCGTGATTCATCCTCCTCCCTTGTAACCTCCCAACAGAGTAGCAGGTTGGTGGCCCAAGAGACCACTAACCCCGGCCAGAAGGCGTATTTTGCTCAGGTCACCTCTGCGACCAAAACTACCACTGCCCCCCTCCGAAACCCTTTTTGCCTTCTTGAGACCCCCCTCGCTCCTCCTGCTCTCCTTTCCTTTCCTTCTGCTTGTCTCCATTCTCCCAAGGAGACTGCGTCTAATTGCTCTAAACTGTCTGCTGCTTTAATAGTGTCTTTCTCTCCTCGTCGTGACGACTTCAGAGGAATCGAGAAATGGGCTTGTAGATCTCTGAAAGAACCGAACCTATCCTGCAGACGCCTCTCGAATGGTGATTACTTGTTCTCCTTCTCGTCCTCTATCGAAGCTCAACTTGCCTTACAGGATGCCTCCAACCTTTCTTTCAAAGGAGCTTGCGCTTCTCTTAGGGCTTGGCCACCAATAGAAGGTTCCTTCTGCAAACAAAGGAGCCTGCGCTTCTCTGAGATTTTCCAGAGGATTGAGGAAGCTTGTGGTTCAATGGTCTCCATTCACTAAATGTCCATCGAAACCTTACCCTTGGGATCCATTCGACTTCTCTTGGAAGTCCTAGACACGAGCCACATCCCTCAGTCGGTCTGGCTTGAAGTTGACAATCTGTATTACCGCATCTCTATTTCGTGGTCCTCAGCCTCGCCTCCCTCAAGACTCTTTCAACAAGCCAATCTTGCTTCTCCATCAGTTTCCTTACCAGAAAACCATGACCAGGCTTGGACTGTGGTATCCAGGAAGAAACGGCACTGGCAGCGCCCCCATAGACGACCCCCTAACCCGGCCCAATCCAATTCAGCAGGCCTTCCACTTTCCAACAAGAATCGCTCCTTCTGGCATCCTCGAGCTCCACGCTCCTCCCCTTCTGTTCTAACCCCGGGTCAGCCGTGTGACCCAAGACCCAGTGATTTAGTTAGGACAAGGTCACCCTCAGCTACAACCCGCGACCCAGTTACTTTGTTGTCCCGTCAACCCGATAAAGAAGTGCTCGAGGACACCTCTCCTCCTCTTCCTTCAGGCCTTGCCGACCGCCCCGGCCCGTCGAACGTCTTATCCCCGCTCTCCTCTCTCACCGACCTATCTCCCTTCCCTCTCTCATCATTACCTCCTTGGGCCCCGTTGTCTCCCCCGTTCACGTGTCCCCTCAAGCCCCTCGTCGTACCCCTCCCATTGTTCGAAAAGCCAGAAGGTCCTAGTCTCGTGTAGCAAATGCTTCCTCCCTCCTGCAGGCACGTCTCCCGTCCCTTGCCCTTGCCATCCTCTTCTCCTCTACAGCAAGGACACTTGTCCCTGACGATGTTAGCGGCATCAGTACCAGCGCCACCAGGCCCATCTTTTGTGCCTCTTTCTTCGGCTCTCTCTGATCCTACTCCGGCCATCTCGGTTCGCCACCCGTGGGTTTGCTGCTCTCCACCCACCACAGTCGTTCCCCTTCCATCCTCTGGTGCTTCTGAGCTTCCCCCTTTTGCCCCCTCCGCTGCACCCTCCACCCTTGAGGGTGGCTCCCCCCCCTCTCTCCCCCTACCCCCCCCCCCCCCCCCCCCCCCTCTCTCTTACTCCTTGCCTTTCCTCGATACCCCCGATGTTACCCCTTCTAACTGCTCTTTGCTTTCCTCTTCCCCCTCTGATACCCTGTCCTCCTGTACCCCTCCCTTCCTTCACCCTCAGGTTGACCCCTGCCCTGTGCCCCACACCACTTTCCTAGAGGTCGCTCTCCTTTCCCCACCCTCCCCTCTTTCTCTCACCTTCTTCCCTTTCAACCTAGGTGACTTCTCCATGTCTTCGGAAGATAATCATTCCAACAGGTTCTTTCACAAGGATCTTATCCCCTTGGGACTTGTGGCAGCTCACTCTTCGAACCACTCCCCCCCTGACCTAGCGTATGTGTCTTCCCTGCTAGCCCCTCATCTTTCCTTCAACCCTCACCTCGTTCATATCCACAGGGTTAACACCATCCATGTTTCCTGGCCCTCCCCTTCTCCCTTGCTTTTTTCAGGCTTCTCTGCCATACAAATGCACCACTACCTTACTTATCTAACCTTTGCCCCTTCCTTCTCTCTCTTACCTTCCCCAAGCCCTCTTACCCCCCTTGGTATACCCCATCACTCCATCTCCCCTGGCCAGTCAAGCCTATTCCCTCACTGTCCCTCATCCAGTAGGCCCTCAATCAGACCCTTCTCTGCCTTCCCCCACCCCTCTTACTGCTCCCTCTCTTCCTATTTCCTCCCTCCCACTCTCTGACGACTTGCCGACTCTTCCCCCTAACCTCTACCCTTCCAACACCTCTCCCCCCGTGGCTGTAGCAGAAATGGAGCTGCCAGTGCTCGCTATGTCTTCAGTCTCTCCCTCCCAGGCTCTTGTAGAAGCCAAGGAGGTCGACAGGGAAGTCCAATGCGGAGGGGTTGACTCAACTTTGGCAGCATCAAATTCAAAGGTCACCGATATTTCATCGACCCCCATCTCTCCCTCCTAGGTCTCCGATGAAGCCGAGGAGGTCGACAAGGATGGGCAGAATTGCATTGAAGAAAGAATGAGAGAGATGTACAGAATCATGGGTTTCGAGTATGATGGACCGAAAGGATCGACACACAGGTTTATCACAACAAACGCAGAAAGTAGATTACAAGTGAGATTCAAAGGCCAACGAGAACTTCGTAATCTATTCTCCTCCTTGCCTTTTGAAGGAAAGCCCCTTTTCTAGTTCTCCCACCCCCCTCTCCATGGTTCGGCCAAGGAGGTCTCCTAGATTGGCTTCCGTCCCCTCCTCTTCATCACCTAAGATATGAAGTTCCTCGTTTGGAACATAAGAGGGCTAGGACAGTCCTTCAAGAAGAGTGTTGTTAAAGATCTCACTTCAAAACTCTACCCTTCTATTCTCGCCCTCCTTGAAACCAAACTCCATGAACCTAATCTTCAACTCGGATGCCAAGTTTGGGAGAGAAGACCTAGTTAGTGGGTGTCCCTACCTACTATCGGGGCTTCAGAAGGAATTTGGGTAGTTTGGGATCCCTCTGATTTCACCCTTAACTCGTACTTCATAAGGCTTTACTCAATGACTGTACTCCTTTTCAGTATCTCGGACGGGGCCCCTTTGAAATTTACAGCAGTCTATGGCCCAACCTCTTCTTCCCTCAGGAGTAGACTTTGGTCCAAACTGGGACATGTAGCCACCCTCCCACACCCCATTTGGTGCTTAGGAGGGGATTTCAATGTCACCCGCTGGTCCCATGAGAGAAATTCCTCAAACTCGATTTCTCCGGATATGTGGGATTTCTCTGACTTCATTAGTAGACGGAGCTCATAGGCATTCCTCTCAAGGGTAGTCGTTTCACTTGGTCTAACCACGCTTCCAACCCTACTCTCTCAAAATTAGATAGGTTCCTCCTGTCCCTCGAGTGGGAGGACCATTTTCCTTGTTCCTCGTCTATACCCCTTCCAAAACCCACCTCGGACCATTGCTCCGTTTTGTTTGACACAGCTGCCATTCTGAGAGGTCCCAGGTCCTTCAAATTTGAACTCCACTGCCTCCTAGAAAGGTCTTTCTTACCCTCCTTCATACCTAGTGGAACTCCCCTTCAAATCCTTAGAACCTCGATCAAAAATTGGAGTCGTTGCATCCCTGGCAATTTTTCCCAACTCAAATCCTCCCTGTTGAATTCCATCCAAGAGATTGATCAGCTCGACGAGACTAGGCCTTTGGAACCCATTGAGTTAGACCTCCGTTCTACGTCTAAACTTGAGTACCTTTCAACTCTCAAAAAAGAAGAGATTTACTAGTTCCAGAGATCTATCATCACTTGGTTGAAAGCAAGTGATCAAAATACTGCCTTTTTTCATCACATTGCAAATTGTCGCATGAGAGGCAATTCGATTTCGATGATTAAGGTCATTAACAGACACCTCACTCAACCTGCTGAGATAGAGCAGGCAATTTTAGAGTTCTTCCAGACTCTTTACTCTACCCCTTTGGGCCGTAGACCGAGAATGTCTTCCCTTGATTTTCTTACCCTCTCACAAGAAAAGGCTGTTTGACTCGAGCAACAGTTTGCAGAGGAAGAAATTTTTTTGGCTCTCAATGCTCTAGCCAAAGACAAGGCACCGAGCTCTGATGGCTTCCTGGTTGCTCCCCTCAAGGAGTCCTGGGGCACCTTTCGTCCTGAATTCCCTAAATTCTTCGAGGAATTCTTCCATAGGAGCACTCTGCACAAAGCCATCAATGCAAACTTCATAGCTCTAGTTCCCAAGATAGAAGGTGCCGAGGAAATCAAAGATTTCCGCCCCATTAGTCTCTTGAATTCCTCGTACAAGATCCTGGCTAAAGTCCTAGCCTCCAGACTCCAACAGGTCCTTCCTTCAGTTATCTCTTCAACACAATCTGCTTTTCTCAAAGATAGACAGATTCTTGATGGGGCCCTAGTTGCTAATGAGTGTATCCACTCGAGGCACCTGGCTAAGAAACCAGGCCTTATTTTCAAAATTGATTGGGAAAAGGCTTATGACCATGTGGACTGGTCAATTCTTGAAGAGATGATGGCTAGAATGGGGTTCCGACATAAATAGAGAATGTGGATGCGTGTTTGCTATTCACATCCACATTTCTCAATTCTTATCAACGGAACCCCTAAGGGTTTTTCCCTTCTTCTAGGGGTCTCCGCCAAGGAGACCCACTTTCCCCTTTCCTTTGCTATTGCGGCAGAGGTCTTCAGTCGCTCAATCTCCCGGCTCTACGGGAATGGTTTGTTGTCAGGCTTCAGGAGTAGTTCACTAGGACCAACAGTGTCTCATCTGCAGGATGCAGATGACACCTTGGTGTTTATTGATGCCTCCTGCAACGAAGTTGAAACTCTCAATCTCTTCCTTGGGTGCTTCCAATCAGAAAATTCATTAGATATCATCCTAGAGAGGGCTCTAGAGTGAGATTCTGGTCAAACTTGTGGTTAGGACCCTCCACTTTGAAAGAGGTGTTCCCTACCCTCTACTCTCTAGCTCTAAACAAAGATTCTTCAGTTGCAGAGGAGATGGTCCTAATAGGGGGTCGAAGAGTAAGGAACCCTTGCTGCCGTAGGAATCTTACTGATGAGGAATTTCACCATTGTCAGTCTCTCTCAACCTCTCTTCACTCTCACTTCCTAGCGCCTCAAGGAAGTGACGCTATCTTTTGGACGCTAGCTCCATCTGGCATTTTTCGGTAGCGTCTTTCTGCAAAGGATTAATCCTACCTCCTACTCTTCCGGCTAACCCAACTACTATCAAATCCAAAGTTTAGGCCACCATTACTCCTCCAAAAGTCCAAACCTTCAACTGGCTAGCCTGCTCCCATAGAGCTCTCACCGTGAACCAACTTCAAAGGAGAGGAATCCCACTTCCCAATAGATGAGCTCTATGCTTATGTGAGGAGGAATCGAACCAACACTTGTTTATTCTCTGTGACTTTACTTTCGATCTTTGGAGAAAAGTATTGATTACGATCTTGACTCTTGTTGGCCAAAGGCAAGAAGATTACTATGGAAGGCAACAGTTGCAGCAACCACATGGTCCATTTGGTTGGAAAGGAACCTTAGAATCTTCCAAGGCGCTAAGCTACGCACAACAGCTCTCTTCCAAAAGATTATCTCTTTGGTTACTTTCTAGGCCTCCAATCACAAGGTTTTCTCGGGCATCCCTAGGTATTTTTTGCTCACCCAATGGACCAATCAACTTCATCACCAACCGAGCGTGGCGACCAGAAATCAAACCTGGCAACCACCGCCCCAAGGAAGCATCAAACTAAATTTCAATGGCTGCTCCTTAAGGAACCCTGGCCCGGCAGGGGTCGGGGGGGTCTTCCGAGATCACCAAAGCAATGTCCTTTTAACCTTCTCAGAGTATATTGGTATAAAGCACTCCAATCATGCGGAAGCTCTAGCCCTACTAACTGGCTTAAAACTCTTTGATCCTTCCTAGGGCCCTATTTTGCTAGTAGCAAGGGACTCCTATAATGTTATTTCCTGGGCAAGGAGAACGAGCTCTCCACCGTGGTACATAGCAACATTGTTTGTTGAAATTGACGATATATGCAAGGATATGGACGTCTCCTGGAGCCATATTTGGAGGACGTCCAACGACTTCGCTGATTTATTGGCGAAAGTGGGTGCAAGAAGCCAGGGCCGAGGACCAATGCTACCCGGGTCCGACTCCTTTTTTGCTCAGGACCAAGGTATCTCGACTTAATTTGGCTTGCTTTTTTTATTTTTTCCCCTCGATATTTTTTTGCAAAAACTTATTGTATATTGTTGTAATTGGATGGCCTTATAAGCCCTTTTTGTATATGGTAGGCTAGCAATTTTTTACTGAGTCACCTTCTCTAGGGTGATCTCCGACCTCTTTGTAACTTTTCGACAACAATACAATGTTAACATTTATCAAAAAAAATAACAAGTAAAAATCCCTTCTAATGCCTTTACACTATGGACACTAAAAATAACCAATTGCATTGAAGTAATCACAAACATGTCCCTGAAATTCAAGTAGAAAGTTAAAAAAATAAAAAATACCCCAATCATTCCATGGTTTGCATCATTCTCCCTGGTTGGAAAAAATATTTCAAGAACAATGTCATCACTCTCACCTGGTTCTTTATCAAAAACAAGACCACTATCAAATTAGGACCATCCACTAGTTCAAAGAAAATTGAATCAGATGGAAGATCGGATCCTTTTTGTTCTTCAAAATTATGCTATTGTTGATGCCAACTTGCATGGAACTCATCTACGTAGTTTAACACATCATTAGTCCACTCCCACTCAAACTCATGCTCTAATTCACGCCAATCTCCATAAAACCCTCACAATTTGGATCCGCCTCCGTAGATTCCTCTTCGTTTGGGGCACGTTGTTGCTGATCACGCTCAAAGCTGTTGTGTAACCCTCTCAGTCAAGTTGTTGATTTTCTTGCGCAGTCAGATCAGATCGGCATCCCTACAGCCAAGACCTCCATGACCATCAATCGATGTATCTAGCCTCTTTCCAATTCTCAAACAAGCAAAAACTAGTAATATAGGAGAAGTATGGTTGTTCAAGCCAAGAGAAAAAGAACTTCAATCTAAAATACCATGTCTCTTTAGTTGGGACATCCAAGTCCTTTATATACAAACCTCTAAAAAATAAACTAAATAATAAAACTCTATAAATCCCTTTACCTCTCTAACACACCTGCTTCCCCCTTTAATCCCAAGTATATCTCCACTAATCCACCTTCTTTTTTTTTTAATTCTTTTTTATCATACCTTGTGCTTTCCTCTCCATAGCTCTTTAACACTTATTTTCTCTCCCTATATCCACAAATCTAGGAAAATACTCCCCTCCCTCTCTTTAACACATACATCTCTAGCAATCCCTTTAAAATAGGAAAGACCACCAATCCCTTCAAAATAGGATCCCTCTATAATCCTAGTTTTATGGAACACTATGTGCATCCCTTGAGTAAATCCTAACCAACCAAAAGGCCCATGTTAATCCTAAAGAAAGGTAAAACTTGCTGATGGCCACCCTTGTCTACAATAATAAATAAAATTCCCTTCTAATCCCTCTACACTTTGGACCCTAAAAATAACCAATTACAGCCAAGAAATTACAGTCATGTCCCGGAAATTAAAGGAAATAATTTAAAATATATATATAAATCAGCCATCCCCTGGTTTGCATCGTTATTTTAGACGAAGTACTAGTTACAAGACTTCGCTGTGAATTCCTATTATTAAATGCATTCTAGTTTCCATGTCAACTCCCCATAACACACAAACATTTTTCTTTATCGGTTCATGATACCAAGACATTAGTTGCATAAACTATGGTAATGTGTTGTCACATAGATGAGACTACTAAAAATACATTTACTTCAACAAAAGCATCGAAATAATAGGAAATAAAGATCAAAAAAAGCACCCATATAAGGGGGGGCCAAAAGTATTCCCCTTTTATGTTCCTCCCACTCAATTTGCTTGCCTCTATTCTATTTCATTAGCTTCCGAAAGAATATGGTTAACTTGTCAATAAAAAGATGCAATATTTCTTCAGGGTAATCTCATCCTCTATGCAACTTGATCGCTTGACAAAAATATCTAATGATTTAGAGGTTATATTCAATGTCACATGGACAACAACACGGGTGTCAAATGTCTTGTACTTTGGATTAAAAAGTAGACATGGCCCAACAAGTCCACACAAGTAATTCTCCATTAAAAATTTCACACGCACACACGCATGCACATGCGCACGTGCATTTTTGTATGTATGTATCTATGAATATATGTAAGTATTTATATGAATATAAATAAAACTTTTAAAAGAATGAAAAAGTAAATATGTATACATATATGTATATAGATATGTATTTAAATAAATATAGAAAAAAAATTAAAAAGAAAAAATTGTTGTGGGAGAAAAGTTTAAAATAATAATTTCTCCACATCCCATCCTTGGATGATATTTGGCGTATTCTTAACAAACAAAATAAAATAATACATAAAAATAACGTGTGTGTGTGTGTGTGGGATTGTATATAATAAGACTTTTTACCTATGGTACATGAATGTCACAATCAGTCCCAGCCATCAGATGCGGCTATGAGCTATCACAAATTTTGAAAAAAAAATGACTTCCAGTTTAACTTCAAGCATTGTTAATAACACACTTCTATCCATCTCATATAACTTCGAGCACGGTCTCACACACACATGCATTCCAGTGTCCCTCTCATTAGGACATTGGACTTTGCATTCCTCATAATCATATGTCGATAGAAAGCATGCACACTTATTACATAGAACAAATCTTTCTAAAGAGGGAGTCATTGAAAGTACACACAGTAATTAACATCTCACTAAAAATAAAAATATTTTTAAGAACATAGTACTTGAATTACTGACCTGGAAACAACAAGATTCCAACAAACTGTTGAGTTCATCGAGTTCGACACCTAGATGAGCAGACTCTACACTTCAAAGAAACATTAAAGCTACAATTCCATGAACAAAAATAGCCCTCAGTTTATCAAAATAAAACTAACCTTGTATAAAGGTCCCAATGAGGACATCAACTTCATTGGAGATCCTAGTACTTTCAGACTTCTTTAAGTTGAGTTCCTCATTCAGATGCTCTAAGCATGCCTCTGTAGTTACATGAGAAGTACCAAAAATAGAATAAGCAAATTTATGAATGATGAAAAAACAAACACATGGTATAGACAACTTGGGCAGTTGTGAATAAAGAACAAAATTATTTCTATCCACAAAGAGATAATCACAGTACGATGTACTTGAGGCCCATAGAATAAACCTTACTATTGATTAGCAGTACTACTATGTGCAATCGAAAGCAGCTCACGAGAATAAGCAGCATGATGGGTAAGCTATGGGACCAAACTTCGAATACAATCGAAGATAGGATGTGTTCGATGACTTATGGGCTTTGAGTACGACGGTCCGGAAGGCCCTGCTCACTGGTTCTTGATAGCTGATGCCCCGAGTAGGATGCAGGTGAGAATTAGGGGTCAGAGGGAACTCTGCAACCTCTTCACTTCTGATACCTTTGCTGGTAAACAGTTAAATCTCTCTTTAGCCTTGTCACCAGAGAACCGCCCGAGGAGGTCCCCTAGACAAGCCTCCTCCCATCCCCTTTCTCCTACGTCATGAAGTTCCTGATTTGGAACGTGAGAGGCTTAGGTCAAGCCTCCAGAAAGTTTGTAGTATGTGCTTACACCACCAAACATTCCCCCTCTATCCTAGCCCTGATTGAAACCAAACTTCTTGATCCTAACCTCCAATTTGTCCGTAGTGTGTGGGGAAGAAGGCTGTGCTAATGGATTTCGCTGCCAGCTATAGGGGCATCAGGTGGGATTTGGGTGGTTTGGGACCCCTCCGACCTCACCCTTAACCACTACCACATTGGGATTTTCACGGTCACTCTCCTCCTCACCAATATTTCGGATGACCTTCAGTGGAAGTTCACAGCGGTCTACGGGCCGAATTCAAGTTCACTCAGGCCTAGCTTCTGGACAGAGTTGGATCACATCTCCTCTCTACCCCATCCTGTCTGGTGTTTGGGAGGTGACTTTAATGTCACCCGATGGTCCTTCGAGAGGAATACCTCCTCGTTTACTCAGGAGATGAGGGATTTCTCCAACTTCATCAGCCGCAATGAATTGTTAGACATCCCTCTTCAGGGAAGAAAATTCACGTCGTCCAACCACTCCTCCAACCCAACCCTCTCCAAACTTGACAGGTTTTTTACTTTTGTTGATTGGGATAAGAAATTCTCGAAAACCACTTCACTGGCCCTACCTAAACCTAGGTCTAATCACTGCCCTATCCTCCTGGATACCAATGCCATCCCTAGAGGCCCCTGTCCCTTTCGTTTTGAACTCCATTGGCTGCAAGATTCCAATCTATTTCCTCTGGTCCAATCCTGGTGGACTACCTTCACCTCTCAGGTGTCCGATAGAGCAGGGTTTAAACTTCAGACCAAGCTTCAACTCCTAAAGTCGGCTCTGAAACCTTGGAGCAAATCCTCCGCTGCCAACTTTTCCCTCATCAAAGCCAGCCTTCTAGAAACTTTAAAAATCCTGGATGACGTCGAGGAAACCCATCCCCTAGGACCCTTCTGAGCAGTTACATAAAACCAGTACCAAACAGGATTGTCTCTCCACCATCAAAAAAAAAGAGACCTATTGGTATCAAAGGTCTCGAGTCTCTTGGTTGAAAGAAGGGGACCACAATACAGCCTATTTCCATAAGATCGCAAATTGCCGAAGAAGAGTCAATTCAATCTCTTTGGTTAAACACAATAACTCCTAACTTACCCAAACTGGAGAAATCGAGCATGCCCTACTTTCTTTCTACCGATCCCTTTACTCTGCCCCTCAAGCGCCGAGACCTAGAATGACCTCCCTAAACTTCCTAACCCTTCCTGCTGACCTAGCCTCGTGGTTAGAACTTCCTTTTTCAGAGGATCAAATAATTCAACCCCTCAATGCCTTACCAAAAGACAAGGCTCCGGGTCCTGACGGATTTCAGATTGCCCTCCTTAAGGCCTTCTGGGAGATCATTAGTCCGGACTTCCTTCTCTTCTTCGAAGAGTTCTTTCACAGAGGAATCCTCCACAAAGCCTTGAACGCCACCTTCTTGGCTCTTGTCCCTAAGATAGAAGGAGCTGGAGAAATTAAAGATTATAGACCTATTAGCCTTCTCAATTCCTCCTACAAGCTCTTGGAAAAAACCTTAGCCTCTAAGCTCCAATCTGTCTTGCCCAGGGTGATCTCCTCCTCCCAAACAGCTTTCGTAAGAGACAAACAAATTCTGGATGGGGCATTAGTTGCCCATGAGTGCATCCATTCCAGACACCTCTCCAAGATACCGAGTCTCATCTTCAAGATCGACTGGGAAAAGGCCTATGATCACGTTGACTAGGAGATTCTAGACAAGACCATGGCCAGAAAGGGCTTCAGGGATAGATGGAGAAAGTGGATGAGAGGCTGCTACTCCCATCCACACTACTCTATCCTCATGAATGGTACACCCAAAGGTTTCTTCCCCTCGTCGAGGGGACTTCGTCAAGGGGACCCCCTTTCCCCTTTCCTCTTTGCAATCGTGGCTGAAGTCTTCAATTGATCCATCTCCAAAATCTCTCAGGAGGGTTTGCTCACTGGTTTCAAGACCAGTAGACATGGCCCAACTATTTCTCATCTACAGTATGTGGATGACACCCTTGTTTTCTTGGATGCCGCTGCCAGAGAGGTTGACACTTTGAAATTGTTCCTCCATTGCTTTCAAAAGGCAACAGGGTTCAAAGTTAACATGCACAATCCAAACTGTTGGGGGTTGGTTTGACCTCAACTCTAGTCCGTGCCTTAGTGCCTAGCTGAGAATGCCAGGTGGAGGTCCTCCCTACCACATACCTAGGTCTACCCTTAGGCCTAGGCAAGCCAAAGAAAAGACATTGGCCGACTATGATAGACAAGGTAGATAGACATTTGGCAAGGTGGCAGGGACATTTCCTCTCTTTTGGCAGGTTGATCCACTTTGATTAAAGCCACTCTAGCGAACATGCCAATCTATCTCACGTCCATCTTTCACATGCCTGCCTCTGTGGCCAATCGCCTCAACCAACTCATGAGGAATTTCCTTTGGTCAGGTCAAGGGGAAAAGAAGAAATACAACCAAGTATCATGAAACTTGGTCTGTCGTCCCAAATTGCAGGGTGGTCTTGGCGTCATGAACCTCCGTTTGCACAATGTGGCCCTTCTAGGGAAATGGTGGTGGCATCTCGCCAACCATCCGAGAGCCCTTTGGGCTCGGGTCCTCAAGTACAAATACCATGTGGCTGAAGAAGATTGCCTACCCCATAGGACCCAGCGACAAAATGCCTCAGGTGCTTGGACTTCTTTCTCTAAGGCTTTTACCCCTTTCAACAGGTCAATCAGGTTCATCCCTAGAGATGGATCAAGAATCAAGTTCTGGACTGATCTGTGGTTGGGATCCACCCCCCTCAATCAGTCTTTCCCTTCTCTATTCTCTCTTACTCGCAATGCAAACTCTACTCTATAGGAAGAGGTTGTCCTATCCGGAGACTGAAGAGTATGGAGCCCCTCCTTTCGAAGGAGTTTAACCGATGAAGAGACCAGGGAGTTTCAAGTCCTAGCTTCTACTCTTCACTCTCGGTTCTTCTTGCACCAAGGTAGGGATGTTATTGCTTGGACACTCCCACCTTCGGGTATTATTTCGGTTGCCTCTTTCTGTAAGAGTTTAGCAGCCCAACCAATGACCTCGGATCATCACGCCTCGGCACTTTTTAAAGTGTGGAATTTCATTGCTCCACGTTTAATTGGTTGGCCTTCACTCACAAAGCTCTCACGGTAGACATACTCCAGCATAGAGGAGTCCAACTCCCCAATAGATGTGCTCTTTGCAAAAACGAGGAGGAAACCAACCTTAATCTCTTCATCCTCTGTGATTTCTCCTTGGAGCTTTGGGGAAAAGTTCTGAATTTAGGACCTTTTTTCATTTGACCTGGATTGAGGATGGCCAAAAGCTGGGAGAATCCTGTGGAGGGCAGTGGTTGCAGCAATCATCTAGTCCATTTGGCGCGAAAGAAACTCTAGAATCTTTCGTGGAAGCAAACTCCAACATCCGGCCATCATTCATCGAGCCTTATCCTCGATCATTTTTTGGGCTTCCAACCACAAGACTTTCGCGGGCATTCCAGGGAGTTTCTTCCTCCCCCAATGGCTCAACCTCCTCCACCTTCGACCGCATTCAGTCACAAGGCCCAATAACTGGCAGCCTCCTCATGGAACTATCAAGTTGAATTTTGATGGGTGTTCCTTAGGCAATCCGGGCCCAACGGGGGCAGGAAGTATCTATCGAGACCATGCAAGTTCTGCCCTACTTGTATGTTCAGAATACATGGGTACCAAGGATTCCACTCAAACCGAAAGTCTGGCCTTGTTAATAGCACTGAAATTTTTTAATCCGTCATGGGGTTTTCACCTCATTGTAGAAGGGGATTCCTCTAACGTGATCTCCTGGGCTAGCGGTTCTACCCGCCCCCCACCTTGGCACCTTATTCAAATCTTTGATGAGATACAGTTCATTTGCAGGGGTATGGACGTCTTTTGGATGCATACTTGGAGGACGTCCAACGCGTACGCAGATCGACTAGCGAAAGAAGGAGCTAGAAGACAGGGGCCCCCTTTTGACGCAGGACTGGGGGCAGCCTGATAGTTAGCCTAGTCAGTTGTCCTTTCTTTACACAAGAGCTTATTTTTTGAAAGCTTATTGTCTATTACTGTAAAAGGGCAGCTCTATGAGCCCTCGTTTTTTGGCTTTACATGAATTCACAGCTTTGATAAGCTTCAGTACATTGTTGTATAATCTTTGTTCATATCTGACCTCCCATTTTTTACCGAGTCCCCGCCTGTGGGTGACTGCATTTTGTAATTTCCTTCTCTTTTAATACAAGTTAACCTTCTCTCAAAAAAAAAACAAAAAAAAGGAATATCTGATTTATTGATATTATGAACATCATCATGCCCTGGGTGTGAAATGAAGGAATTTCTAATATCACAACACCTATTATTGATGATGAATGGGATGTTATCCAAATAAACCATGCAGCATTGGCAAAAGATGAGTCTTTGTTTGTTTCTCATTCTTTTTGCATCAAAATGGGGGTAAAACAAGAACATAAGGGAATTAAAAGAATGGAATCCAATACCTTTAACGGTGTCAAAAGCAACAAAACAACAAAAATGCTAATGGGAGGTTTATATGAACCAAGGATTTTTAGCCACATTTTAGTAAGTTTTGACAATGGTCTATCTTGCGAGAGGAGAATAATAAGAAAACATAACAAACCGGTAAAGATAACGATAGCTTTCATCATGTTGCTCCAAAGCCCCAAACTACTTGAAGCTGTCAACATAAACTATTCCCACACCTCAGGGATAGTTTTCGTTTCATGGCTATGGCACAAACTACTATTAAGAATGTTTTGTGCCATAGCAAGACATAGCAAGATAGCCACAAGGGCAATAAGTGGCCCCTAATCCAACAAAATAGCACAAGAACCCCAAATCTTTCATTTCGAATCTTTGATCAAACTTCTGTTTGATCTTATGAATTGTGCCCATATCATTAACAAAAATGATCATGTCAACCACATATAATAACATGAGGGCTCACCCTTTAAAAGTTTCAAACACAAATAAGGCTGGATCATGATGGCTCTACCGAAATCCAATAAAGAGGACTTCACTGCGAAATTTCTCAAACCAAGCACGGGGTGCTTGTTTGAGCCCATAGAGGGCTCATCGAAGTCTACACCCCCTATTTTGAGAATATGTTGATCCCAAGAGGTAACTTCATATACACTTTCTCATCAAGATCACCATTGAGAAAGCACTTTTAACATCTAGTTGATAGAGGGACCATGGTTGAACAAAGGCTACTGAAATCAGTGCCCGAACAATAGTCATATGGGCCACTGGGGCAAAAGTTTATGCAAAGTCGATTCCATATTGTTGGTTGTAATCTTTTGCCAAAAGATGAACTTTGCATCGTTTAATGCTGCCATTTACTTTTGTTTTGATTTTATACACCCATTGCCATCCAACAGTTGTCTGCTCTATTGGAAGAGGTACGAGATCCCAAACATGCATGTGATCAAGAGCATTTAACTCATTCGTCATCACCTGTTGCTACTCAAGCTGACTTGCAACTTCTTTATAAGTCTGGAGTTCAAAATAAGAATGAACACAAGCAAGAAAGGCTTGGTGCTGAGGTAAAAAGGTTTGTATAGTCAGCAAGGTGGGAAAATGGGACAGCTACACGATGCTTCATCTAAGAGCATGGAGAGGCATAGGATCAGTAGGTGCAGGTTCTGATCAAGACTGTTAGCATGAGTTACTTGAGCTTCTTCCCAGTCTCCTAGTTGAAGGACAAAAATGGAATGTTCAAAAGAAGTTGGCATAGTCAGCAAGGTGGGAAAGTGGGACAGTTACACAATGCTTCATCTAAGAGCATGGAGCGGCATAAGATCAGTAGGTGCAGGGTTCTGATCAAGACTGATAGCATGAGTTAGTTGAGCTTCTTCTCGGTCTCCTAGTTGAAGGACAAAAATGGAATGTTCAGAAGAAGTTGGCATCATCAGCAAGGTGGGAAAGTGGTACAGTTACACAATGCTTCATCCAAGAGCATGGAGCGGCATAGGATCAGTAGGTGCAGGGTTATGATCAAGACTGTTAGAGGTTCTTCCCGGTCTCCGAGTTGAAGGACAAAAATGGAATGTTCAGAAGAAGTTGGAACAAAATCAGAAAAGAGGACTAGAAAGAAAGCACAGAGGATGAGCTATCATTTTTATTTTTACAATAAAAAATATGTTCAGAAAATACAACATGCGAGAATATCTAAAGTCATTTGGTCATAGGGCCATCAGGATAGCCCATGAAACAACATTTAACAATCGTGGGAGACAACTTGTCTCTCTCAATTGAGGGTAACTGGACAAAACAAGTACAACCGAACACACGTAGAAGGGAATAGTGATGTGATTGAGTGAACAATTTTTCAAAAGGCGTTTCGCCAGATAAATGAAGGATGACAGAATGTTGGTGAGATACACTGTTGTAGGAACAGCTTCTGTCTACAATTCTTTTGGAACAGATGTCGACAAAAGAAGTGTTATTGTGGTTTCTAATATGTAGTGTTTTTACGCTTTGCATCACCATTTAGTTTTGGAGTGTAAGGACAGGTCTTGGTATTGAATGTTTTAAGCAAACCACTAATGTATTCCCCACCAAAATCTGAGCATAAGGCTTTAATTTTGGTGGAAATTTGGGTTTCTGCATATGACTAAAATTAAGTTAAAATTCAATGCAATTCTTCATAAAGAAAACCCATGTATAACGAATGTGATCATCAATAAAGGTTACAAATATTATCCCCCTTTAGATAAAATAAGTGCATGTCCCCACACATCAGTATGTACAAGATCAATATAGAGGGTGAAATAGAATTAAAGCATGAGATTTAGCAAGCTTACAAGTTTCACAATGTTTAACATCAATAAAGTTTGTATTTTCAACAGTAATAAGAACATGACAAGATAATAAAAACTGTAACAGAGACCTAAAGATGGGACAAAGGCGTTGATGCCACAAAAATGTGTCATCAAGGCAGAGACAGCATAGACTGAAGAAGTTTCCATATGAAGGTAGTCCAAGTAGTATAGATTTTTAACTTTACAACTAGTCCCAATCAACTTCCTTGAGTGTTGATCCTGGTTTTAACAACCAGATAGAGAAAAAACAAAATTACGATTTGCGCGAGTAATATGACCAACAGACAGCAAATTCATAGCAATTGAAGGAACATGGTCAACATCAGAAACACGTAGTTTACTATAAGGGTCAAAAGTAACAGATATAGAGCCAATTTTTGAAACTTTCAAAGTGGCTCCATCAACAATATAAATAGTATCAAAAAAAGACTTACAGTCAACCAGGATTGACTCATTAGCTGTCATATGATGGGAGGCTCTTGAGCCGATCACCCAAGAAGTGGAAGCAGAGTTACTTGAGAAGGATGTCATGGGTTCAAAAGTCAAGCGAGAATGGGAAAGCATAGACTGCACTTGTTCAAGTTTGTCACTATGGATGGAGGAGTAGTAGTGGTGTGATATACATCTTGAGTTGGAGTGCAATTGTTCAATGATTGACAAGTAGCAGCAACAACAGCTAGAGTGGGTTTCTTCTTCTTTGGGCATGTGTACTTCATGTGTCCAAGCTCTTTACAATAATTGCATCTGACATACGACATGTTCTTTTGAGAAAGATAAGAGAGATTTTGCGAATGTTGTCAAGTCTCATTCGGTCTTTGAAGATAGTAGCAGCAAAAACTATTTCTCCCTTAAAAGCTGACCTAAGGGACATAATCTTAGTTTCTTCTGCAATTAGCTCAGAAAGGGCTTTAATCAAAGTAGGGAAAGAGCCACTGTGTAACATGGCATTTCTAGCACTTTCAGATTCTAGACGAAGTGCCATTAAAAATTCAATAACTTGAAATTCATTTCAAGATCTTGCAACTATTTTTGCACTAAGGCCATCTTAAATCGCAAGTTCCATGAATGTCAAAGCATCGCAATGCATCTTCATGGATGGATCAAAGTCCTGAATAGATTGGTCTCCTTGCCTGAGTGAAAGGAGTTCCTATACTGGCTGTAACTTTCGTGCTCAATTAGTCATATGATAAATGTTCTCAAGAAAGATCCATGCTTTTTGGGCAGTTTGAAATTGCTCAGATAGATCCCTATGTTGCTCTATTACGAGCCCATCAGCCATGCTATAATTCTAGTATTATTTACTCCCCGCTCTTCTATTTTTTTTTGGATCATCAGGTTTCTTTTGAGTTCCATCTATGTATCCCAGCAGTCCTTTTTCATGAATTACATTCCGCATAAAGGAAGCCCAAAAAGTATAATTATCTGCATTGAGTTTACCAAGTACAAGCTGATGAGACTCTGATTTTTCCATTTGGATAAGAAAGGGACAGACATGTACAACCTCGTGATGAAGAAAATAAGAGAACTAAAGGAAAATAATTATCAATTTAAATAGGGGCAAGTTAAGAGGCTAAAGTAATAGGAAACACCGAATAGGACCTAAAAAATGTAGACAATGACAAAAAATTCAACAGAGTGGTAAAGGCAGAAAACACAAAGCGACAACAACAAAAAGCCAATTTTGTTTGCCAGAAAACCAAAGAGAGAACAACTCGGATTAGCTTGAAGAAATTAAACAACCAAGGGAGCCCTCTAATCTGAAGATGATTATCGAGGGAAGAAAGTCGGATCCATCGAGAAAGCGATTTGGGACTGAATCTCAGGGGGCCGAAGTTCTGCAAAAAAAATTTTGCTTTTTTTTGTGGTGGATCGGTAGATTTCAGAGGGTTTCGGTGGTGGTTTTATCACAAAGCGATTTTGATAGAGGGCGGTTTTGACAGATCTAACAGACCAAGCTCTTTCTCAAGGTAAAATTTGCATAGTGGTTTTAGTAGGGTGGTATTTGTAGTGTGGTTTCTTTAAGGTGGTATTTGCTAAGTGGTTTCAGTAGGGTCGTATTGGAGGGGTGGTTTCGTAGGGTGGTATTTGCAGGACGGTATTGTAGGCTGGTCGATAATACAGGCAGTATTCAGATGTTGATTTTAGAAGAGTGGTTGGCTCGAATACCATGTCAAAATATTGTTTCTCTTCATTGATCAAATCGATGTTACAAGATTTATACAAAAAGAAATGCATGTATATGCAATATACAGCTAATAGTTGCTAAATTTGTGTTCAAACTAGTGACAATACTGCATAATATAAATACTGTATACCTAGCATGAGGTAGATTCTAAAGGGCAACAAAAGAATTGGCGACTGCCCCCCAAAGAGGAAGCCTAACTATTGCCAGAAAAAATGATTAGCATTTCAAACGTTGCTAATAGTTACCTGTAACATCTATTCCAGCAAAATCAATGCCAAAAAAATCTGATTCAAATTGGTCGATGTTATTCTGTAAAAACAAAAGTTGATAAACAAGCAAAAGCAAGGAAGCGATCAAATAATAATAAACCCCCTGGATGAAAAAATGAAAGCACATTCATTTCTACCAATTGATCAGACCTGCAATTCCATAGCAAAACTGAGTACTGAAAAGTTTAAAAAAAAACAAAAAAAAATGCACCATCCTGTGTATCACCTTGAGATCAGAATAACACTCATTTAAAAACTCCTTCGATTCATCACTCGACTGCTCCCAAATCCCCTTACAACTTCTTCGCAGCTCTGAAAGCTCTTCAACACGACTACGAACACGTGCAGAGAGAGAGGGTGAGATGCATGGGAAATCTAGAAAGAGAAAACAAAAGAAGGAAAGGGAAAAAACGTTGAACCTGTGAATTGTTTCCAGAGAAAAAAAATCGCCTGAATCATCCATCTCTGCAGGGCCGCCCGGAAACACGCAAATGTCCCGCGCCTCGGCCCACTTGTGGTTTTTGAATGAAGCAAAGTTGCGGGTGAATTAATTACACCATTTACCTTTTGGTCCAAGGCCCGCAATTGATTTTGATCATTCTTCTATGGAAAAAGTTTATATAAGGATGCAACCTTATAATGTAGAATTACGGATCCACCTCAAAAATATAAAAGGTAGTTTTAATGTTGAAAAATTGATTGATCATCTCCAGTCTATGAAAAATAAAAGATTTTAAGTCTTAAAAATAGTGCATTTTACAACATATTATCTACACCGTTTATTTTCAAGATTTTCATATGTTTATAGATCTACTTGATTTTAACCATTTTTTAAATTAAAAATTTTATAATTAGATATAAAAATAGATTTTGAGATAATGCTAATAACATTTTACATCAAAATTATATACCATGATAAAATTTGAAGGTCTACCTTACCTCTACAACTATGGATGCTTCCTGCACCTCCTTTTTCGATTGACCAAGCTTAAACTTCAAAAAAAAAGTTATTGAACTTTGTGACACATCCAAACTATCACATTTTACATCGTATGGTTATAAATAATTGTAACTTCTTTGTATCAAATATAAATAATCTCATTATATACAATCACTTTCATAAATGACCATTGAATTTCAGTATCAATGGAAAATGAAAAAGAATTACATAAGGTTGAAGCCTTAAATAATCAAATTAAGTCGCACCTCAAAAATTCACTCCAAGAGTTTGTTTCGATGTTGAAGAACCCTCAAGTCAATCATCTCGATCTCGAGATATATAGACATGAAAAAAAATAGGTTTTAAGTCTAGCAAATAGTGCATTTAATAATGCATTATCTAGGCCATCAATTTTCAATATTTCTAAGTGTTCACGAAACTGCTTAATCTACACTATTTTTTAAGCTTTAAATTTTAGAGCGACTTGGGTACAAACAAAGTTTCAATCTTCATTTGAGAGACCTATTAGCAGGCCAAGCCTACGATCTCTACCCGCTATTAATGGAGGATGGCTCTATAAAACCAGTTGATATCAAGAAACTAGGGCTTGATGTAAAGCACAGCTCTGTTCTTTTTTTATCCGTTTTTGTCAAAAATCCTTAATTTTTCAGAGAGGTTTTGGTTTGGAGGTGGGTTTCCATTTTGGGCTAGAATCGACGGCTGGTGGGCTTTGGGGGAGCAGTTTTAGATGTTAGATTAATGGCCTCGATTCAACGATGTTGAAGTAATTTTTATTGGGTGCTAATCAAATAGACATACTTTTATCATTAAAGTGACCAAATGTCTACGGTTGTGGAGATTCAAACGGTTGCTCCGTAGAGAAAGAGGCTATAAGTAGAGAGATAGGATAGAGAAAGAGAGAGAGAGAGAGAGAGAGAGAAGAGAAGAGAAGAAATAATGGGAAGAAGGGTCAAACGGGGTTTTTGGTCATTCTAGAGAGTTGTCCAGTGACAACATAGACTTATACTAGAATTCGATATCAACACTATTGGACAGGAAAATAACAAAGACGAGTGTCGTCCGGTATCTGTGATACCGGACAGAGCTAGTACTCTATAGGGGCCAAAAAAAAAAAAAAAAGTTGGGGGTGGCCCTTGCAATTTATGAGAAAAATGTCATTAAATGGTGATAAAGCCTCCCAAACCATTTCCATAAATCGCTCTAAATTTTATAATTGGATGTGAAAATAAATTTTCAAGCCATCAGAAAGATTTTTGCTAATGGTGCATTTAATAATGCATTATCTAGGCCGTCAATTTTCAATATTTCTAAGTATTCAAGAAACTGCTTAATCTACACTATTTTTTAAGCTTTAAATTTTAGAGCGACTTAGGTACAAACATAGTTTCAATCTTCATTTGAGAGACCTATTGACCTTAACATGCCAAGCCTACGATCTCTACCCCCAATTAATGGAGGATGGCTCTATAAAACCACTTAATATCAAGAAACTATGGCCTATTGTAAAGCACAATTATGTTTTTTTTTTATCCGTTTTTTTCAAAAATCCCAATTTGTCAGAGAGGTTTTGGTTTGGAGGTGGGTTTCCATTTTGGGCTAGAATCGACGATTGGTGAGCTTTGGGAGAGCAGTTTCAAATGTTGGATTAACGGTCTCAATTCAACAATGTTGAAGTAATATTGTATTGGGTGCTAATCAGGTAGACATATTTTATCATTAAAGTGACCAAATGTCTGCGGTTGTGGAGATTCAAATGGTTACTCTGTAGAGAAAGAGGGTTATGCGTAGAGAGATAGGATAAAGAAAGAGAGAGAAAAGAGAAGGAATAATGAGAAGAAGGGTCAGACAGGGTTTTGGGACATTCTAGAGAGTTGTCCAGTGACTACATAGACTTAGACTAGAATTCGATATCAACACTACTGAACAGGAAAATAACAAAGGCGAGTGTCGTCCGGTATCCATGATACCGGACAGAGCCAGTACTCTACAGAGGGAAAAAAAAAAAAACTGGGGGGCGGCCCTTGTAATATGAGGAAAATATCATCAAATGGTAATAAAGCCTCCCAAACCATTTCCATAAATCGCTCTAAATTTTATAATTGGATATGAAAATAAATTTTCAAGCCATCACAAAAATTTTGCTACCAAAAAATTATCTTTTGACATTGTTTAGAGGTATGCCTTACTTTGATGTTTAGGGCCTTGATCTTATGCAAACCACACCTCTGAAAATTTGATCAAAATACACTTAAAATCAACTATTTAATATGTGTATTTTGGTCAATTTTTAAGACCCATTCTGACTTGTTATTTGATAGGTTATATAATTTGATCAAAAGAATGTTGGCTATTTGAAATTAAATTTAAAAAGCGTTTAAAATTTGATCAAGTTATTTGAAATTCGATAAAAAAGGGAAAAAGATGTGTACCCACCCTCTTTATAACTATAATCCTAAATAAACCCTTGATCATAGAAGTCCCATAGACTCCCTCCAAGTTAAAAGAGAATATACTTAACCACCTCTCTGCTTTTTTATTGCCCAAGTTACAATATTTATTGCTTTCATTTATTGTCTAAATTACAATATTTATCGTTTATTTACTTTTAATATCCTCATCATCAAAATGAAATATGGGATGTCTCATTTAAATTAATGGGCAAGCTTTCTATGCTTCCCCTATAATATAAAACTTATATACTTCCCCTTATCCAAACCGTCTATCTTGAATGGATGGCTAAGATTGCCCCAATCACAGTGCTACGTCTCTACACTATTTTATTTTTAAATTTTTTTTATAAACTAATTTGACACCAAAATTTGTACGTCCAATCCTCTATTAAACTCTTACTAGCGAAAACTATAAAAAAAATATTTGCAATAAAATAAAATGACCAAAATACACCTAAAAGTTTCAAGGGGTATTTTGGTCACTATATTTTATCGAAAAAATATTTTTAATATTTTTTGTAGGTGCACTCCAATGAGAAGATGGCATGTACCAAATTTCATATTCACACAATTTGTATAAGAAAAAACTAAAAATAAAATACTTTAAGACGTCAGATCTAAGATCAAACGGTGAGTGACTCTCTTGATCAAAATCTGATGGCTGGATGGTAGGGGAAGCATAGATCTTCTATGTTGTAGGGGAAATATAGAAGCCTTTCCCTAAACTACTTGTGAGTTTCACGAGATGATAAATACATAAAGTTTTTATAAGGTTGCAACCTCATACTATAGAAGTAAGGTACTGCATTGTCAGAAAAGGGTATCAAGCATCCAAAGCAGCTTTATATATATATATATATATATATATATATATATATATAGCTTTTCTCTGATAAAATTAACTTTTGAGAGGATCCACAGACTATCTATAGCATGAGGATTTATTTTGGATTGTAATTATAGGTAGAGATGTGTCTTTTTCCCTCAAAAAATATGGATAAGATGTTAAATAGTTTAAACATTAGATGTAGTTTGATAAATTTCCCCAGTATCGCTCTTAAACTCTGTTGAAAAATAGAAAATACTATGTAAAGCATTAGAATTATTTGAAAATTTTTCCAACGGATAAGAACACCCTAATCAGTATTATAGGATTTTCTTTTAAATTTTCATTTCACTCAGGTATCTCTTCAAAAAATATTTGAGAATGCCTAAATTGTCCATATTCAAGGTTGGAAACATGGACAAGTATGAAAACCTAAAAAATATTTCCCTTAGAAAATCTTCAAAGGCAAACATTTCCAAAAAAATAAAAGCCCCCCCTAATAGACTAGAAGTCTTGTCAAATTTCAAGTAATAGCCCATTATTGTTATTATGACTGGATCTGACCAACTAGTCTTATCAGTCAAACCATGAACCTATTCCTTGGCTAGTCAATTATATTATCATATAAAAAAATATCACATAATCAAAATTGATCGTTAAATAGTCAAATGGGTCACACTAACTGGTTTATTGATTCTATTAGCCCTTTTCTGGCCCATAAATTGGGATTTTTTAACATAATATTGGTCGGATATTTCAAGAGTTATTATACTTTATTTTTACTTCTCATGTACCCACCTATCACATTCACACCTCATCAATTTTTACATCTAGTCTATTAACTTGCTAATTAAAGCCTTATACTCATTAAAGTGCCCTTGCAATGAAGCAACACTCATTATGAGATTACGATGTTAAAAATAAAAACTTTACGAGGAAGAAATTTTCCTTTCATAAATACAACTTAACTTACAATTTCTTTCTCAATATTTTTTAAGGAGACATTGAATAAAATAGTCTCTCATCAAGCTCCTCTTCATCCATCTTTTCTAATCTCTATTCTTTGCCTTTCAAAGCCATTGCACAACCATCCTTTAGGAACATCGCGCACATTTGTAACTTCTATGTTGAGAAAAAGCATTGAACTTAGGGATTTTATGTTTGGCTAAACTTCCTTCAAAGATCCCCTATCTATCATTAACCTCATATTCAAGAAGTATCACGAAACCTACATCTTTCACACCAATTTTACAAGATAAAAACCAACATTTGGAAAAATAAAAAATAAAGGGCTAAAAGTTCGGCAAAAAATCAACAGACCAAAACAATTGGGAATCACTTATATCCATTGGGCATCAAACTTTCCCTGCATTATTCAGAAAAACATCATGTAAACATAGAGAATAAAATGATTTTACAAGTGCTCTATCATAAATCCTACCGCAAGGTTTTTATCTCTCTCTATAATACCCATCTAAAAGGCTACAAAAAAATCATCATTTTTCTGCTTTTATATGCACTGTGTTGAAAGATATTTATCAAAACATCAGTGTCCTAAATCTATAAGGATTTTACCTTCCAAAAATAGGGATTCTTATAGGCATAAAAAAAAGATATGATTTGCATAAGGTGGCAACTCTACATGTAAAGTTAAGGTTGCTTATACCGTCTATTTTAGTTGGACTATATAAATTTGACACTCTTTTAAGATAATATTAAAAAGTAGCATATCTTTTAAGAGTATCAAGTTTGTACCATCTAAATATTGACAATATGAATTACTGCAACTATATTTCTAAAAGATGAATTACTGCAACTATATTTCTAAAAGTACGACTACACCTTATATAAACTTTTCCCACAAAAAAAGATCCCATGTTTTAGTGAATCCACAGGGATTCAACCCCACTTAATAGGAGTTTGTTTATGGACTTCACAAGTAACACATCTGCCATATAAGTCACTATATAAGACTTTGATACCTGGAGTTGCAGTTTTGATCACAAAATTTCAAAAAGAAAAAAAGCTAAAGATTGAATAATTTAAAAGGAAAATGACATCATCTGCATTCCCCTAACCAAGGCGTCTAAAAAGAAAAGAATAACAACCAAACCTTGAAAGAGCTATCTCTCTCTCTCTCTCTAAATTAGACAAAATAAGCATCAACTAAGTCCCTCCCCAAATTAAATAAAATAAGCATCAACCGAGTAGAGGTTAACAAAATGCATATACATGGGTAGGAAGAGATTGTCATTTTGCTTGAGACCACTAACTAATGGCCATAAAATCTAAAAAAGAAAAAAAAGAAAAGAAACCAATGGTATAAGTTAAGAAATGAGATAGTTAACCCCAAGTACAAATGTGGCATTATAATCATAATCAAAACATAAGACTAGATAAAACTTAGATGTCATCAGAATTCAGACTAAAGGTCGCCTCTAGAATCCACATCGATGGAGGTAAAATAAAAATCATGCAATTTGTATAGAGAAACTCTATGGATTTTTTGAGGATAGAGATGCGTGGTAAATAAGTAAAAGAGAGTACATATGAAATTTTTTATTCACGAGTTTCTAAACAAGACACAGAGAGAGATATATGGGGGTTTTTGGGAATTTGGGACAAAAACTACAGTAGTTTATGGGACAAAAATGCTATTGGTTGAAACATTATTGATAAAGTTGAACATAGGATGACATGGAGGCTTTGAATATACAGTATAGGTGTCTAGGAGTAAAATGTTCTATTGTATTATGCCTTAAAAATACAATACTATTTCAAAATAATATTGAAGAACGAGATGAGAGAAGCCTTCCTTAAATATGAGTTTATCTTATTCACTTGTGTTTTAAGAATCAAATAGAAGTCCTATGCAAAGTATGTGCATGTGTGAGGGAGTTCGATGGTGCACTTTATATTCGCAGTGTGCATGTCTTTGTTATTTATGGTGGCTTAGTGGATAAAGGGCATTTTGGTATTTGGCTTCGACGGGAGGGACACTTTGTTGCATGTGCCCCAATGGGAAAAACATGTGGCTTGGGGGTTTGGTGAATTATGGTGGTTTGTGCCGCACCGTTTATGGGGATTGGTGGTGCCCCACCGCTTCTGGGGGTTGGTACACTCCAGTGATTTGTGTGGGTGAAGACGCATCCCATGGGTGAAGACATGTGGCTCTAGTAGAGTGGTACACTGCGGTACTCCGATGAAAATGTGTATATAGAGTGTGATGGTTGGTTTTTCGGAACCGGAAGAGATATTGCATGACAGTTGGTTATCCCGTTGCATATCAATTGCAACAATATATTGTTTTAAGGGTGGAGGTGACAACTCTTCACCTAGTGCATTCTTCCTCCAGTTTGGTCACACACGAAGTATTCTTACTTTCCAATAGCTTTTGTGAGGACTCTCTCTTTTTTCTAATAAGAGACAACTCTAATGTTCTAGATCTCATAATACTTGTGCATTTGTATTGGCGAGATAGTTTTTACAATCCTCTTTCTCCTATGTGTTATGCAGACAAATTTACCAAATAAAAGTTAAATACATACTAATTCTTATTAATAGATATTTTTCCTGGAGAACAATCTACCGCACATGGGATCAGAGAGATTGAAACTTATTTTGTTTCATTCATCATTTATTTTGCCCCAATTACCCTCCATTTCCGATAGTTCTGACATCTTGGCTTGGGAGAGATGCATTATATAATTTTTCTCATTTAAAAAGGTCGTTCAAAGTATTCAAGTTTCTAAAGAAATGAGTTTATATAATGTGAATTTTATGTTGCAGAAATAACGTGCACCTCTAAAATTCTCAAAAAAGGGGCTACAAGGGGACAACAATAAAAGGAACACAAATTGTGAACCATGAGAGCATTTATTTTCTTCCAATGCCGCTTACATATCGTTCCTCATCTAAATCAAGATTTCCAATCCCTTCTATAAACTTGCAAAATGCGTTCAAATTACATCGATTGGATAGATACAGGGAGGTCACAATTACTTATAAACATCCGATGTGAAATCTGATAGCTTGGGTGTATGACAAAGTTCGAAAAAGTTTCTTTTGAACTTTGAGCTCGGTTAATGAAATAAATACAGCCACCCAATTTCACATCCAATGGTCAAGATTAATTGTAAACACCTTATACCAAACATAAATGGCCCCTCATTATATATTTTTACTAAAGATAATGCCCATAAGTAATAACAAGCAGTTATTTTGGAGATTGTATACTGTTAGGCTATTTATATTGTAAAAAAAATTTATATGAGGTGTCAACCTTATATTGTAGAAGTGATGTGCACTTCATGGTTGGAAGTAATAAGAAAAGAGCAAGGTAGTGAGAAAAGATATGGGCAAGGGGTAGGCCAAATATGATATAGTTGAAAATAGTGATAAAAGATATGATGATTTATAACCTCATTGAGGGTATGACATTTAATAGAACAGAATGACGGACTGAGATTCGTGTAGCCGGCTCCTATCAGTTAGGAAAATCTTTTATAATAATAATAATAATGAGGTGCACTTAAAAAATCCACCAAAAAATGTTGGTCTAATGTCAAAAAACCATACAATTAATCATCTCGACCTTGAGAGATGCAAGGATATGAAAAAAAAATTTAAATTCTAATAATAAAGAACTACTTTCAAGTCCTAAAAATAATCCATTTTGTACAAATGAGTGTGTTTTGCTTCAATGTTGATAGCTATGACTTTTCCTCCGAAGGAAGAGTAAACTCTCTATTGGCTACTCTACATTTAGCTGGTGTTCGAATTAATGTCAAGTTTAGACAATGTCCATCGGAACGCCACCTCTTTAATTCAGCTACACCAACTGAGCAATTTGGGTTTGAGTGACAACTATTTAGGTGGCGAGCTACCATTTAAAGGTAGAGTCATGGGTTCCTCTATTGTCTCTATTGTGATTGCAGAGCTCTCAAAATTGAGGAATTTGAATTATTTACATGTCTTTAAATGAATTTGAGGGGGATAATTCCTGAGGAGGTAGACATGCTTTCTTCATGACAAGCACAGGATCTTGACAGGAATAAGCTCCAAAAAAGCATAACTTCAGCTTTGGGCAACTTGCCCTATCTCAAGCAGCTCCATTTGGGGGTGAACCAACTCTATGGGAGTATCCCTCAATCTCCGTGCATGAGCTGGCCTCATGGATAAGT
The DNA here is from genome assembly GCF_054954075.1 of Amborella trichopoda. Taxonomy (NCBI): domain Eukaryota; kingdom Viridiplantae; phylum Streptophyta; class Magnoliopsida; order Amborellales; family Amborellaceae; genus Amborella; species Amborella trichopoda. The sequence continues at coordinate 17,444,661 of NC_142341.1, forward strand.
CGTCGACACCTCAGAACGTAAAGCATTGAAGCTTCCACCCTACAGGCGACTTGTAGGCGGTCTTATCTACCTCACCATCACTCGTCTTGGCATTTAATGCCATCGAGCAGTAAGTTTATGCAGCATCCCCGCCGACCTCGTCTTGCTGCTGCCCATCGCATCAATCGGTACATCAGATCCCTCCATTTCTAGAGGTCCTTTATCTACACTGTAATAAAATGGAAGGGGCATTACCCTCTTGTTTGGTCAACCTCACCCACCTTCAACAACTATGGCTACATCGCAATGAATTTGTAGGCAGCATAATGAAGGGCTAGGAACACTTTTCAACTTGTGAAAGTCATGATGCGCCTCTACTTTGTTAGGAGGAATGGATGAGTTCACTTCAAACTCAAAATAGAAATCATTATTGATAAAAACGTGGGTAGGTATCCCTCCTTATGTCAACTGTCACCATTAAAATGCTCCTCATTAAAAATGTGTACAATGTAAATGCTTCTCATTAGTCAGTTTTTTCTGTTTGAAACAATTACTATGAATTTCATTTACATAAAAAAAACAAAATTACGTAGGCATTATGATATATTACAGAGTGTTATCTTCGATGACGATTGGTGTACACTATCCTTTGCAAGAGAATCAACTTTGGAGTTAGCCTCTCGAAAACAATGTTGAAGCTCAAAAGAATCATTTGCCAGGATAGAATAAATTTCATCATAAAGGTTGCTTAGTCTCCATGGTGGTTGTCTCCCTCTTTGTGATGAGACCATAGAAACCCATAAAGCTTGGGTTTTATAAGGAGCTACCATCAAAATTTAATTTGAAACCAATATATGTGCCTAATCAAGGTGCGAGATTGAAGTTTAACTAGGACCTGCGACCTAGGGATGAATTTGCAATCGTGGTTGATGGAAAACCATTCTGCTGCCATTGTTATAATATTGGATTTTAGAAAATCTATAGCAATACTTGATCCTTCAAATGTTCTCTTATTTCTCTCTCTAAATATTCCACGCCATGCACCTATAACAATCTCCATAAAATCGCGCCAATCTTGGAGATCGTTTGATGAAGGACTCGTTGCTTGTTTAAAGAGGAAGGACTCGTTGCTTGTTTAAAGAGGAGATAAAGAGTTTCCTATGTTGCCTTCTTGAGAGAGAGAGAGGCATGTTGCTTTCTTGAGAGAGAGTCCAGCCTCTTGCTCCTCTTTAACCGGGAGTTACTTGTATATCGATCACTAAGGGCTCGTTTGGATCTTAGGGTGAACAAAACATGGTTTTGTATGACCATATTTTTATGAAAAAAAATGCATTTGGCATTTTGTTTTGGCCACAAAAACCATGTTTTGTATAACCACAAAACTAACCAAACCGTGGGTTCCCCAAGTTAAGAGAAAAACATTGTTAAATAAAGGAAAATTATGGTTAATATATCTTAAATTTTAACAAAATTGAAAAAAAAAGAAAAGAATGCCATTTATAATAGTCTTTCTACCGTAAAAGCATTGATAGGATTATTGTACTTTGAGTACCATAATACTTTGAAAATATATTACGGAGTACTGTAATACTTTAATAGGTATCATTTTATACGGTATTTAAAATATCCTAATAACTTCAATTAGCATTACGATACTTTAAGTATCGTAAAAACTAAAACCTATTTTACTGCCGTAAAAATTAACCTATGTTATACGGCACTTCAAATGCCGTAAAACCTTTTATTTATATTATATTTATCTCTTTTATTTTTATTTTTTTTATATTTATTTTTTATTTCTCTCTCTCATTCTATTTAATATTTGTCTCTTATTTTTCTATAAATTCTTTTTATATCTATTTTCTCTCTCTAAATCTTTTTTCTTATTTGGATATTTGGCCGTGTCCAAATTATTGTAGAGAGAAGAAAGAAATAAAAAAAAATGAGAGAGAGAAGAGATTATTCTCTCAACCCTCCTCTATAATAATTTTGGGATAAAATTCCCCGAAAAATCTTGCATGTTCCATGTGTCTTTCGGCCCCGACACATTAACTGCAGCCAAAGTTCATTAAAGGGATAAGAGTTTTTCACATTGCATTTTTATTGCCATTTGCAAGATGTAACAGTATGTTGGAGAAATAGAGCATCAAAACTTGGAGCCGATTAGTGGAGAAAATGGAGAAAGGGCAAAATTAGGGTTTGTGTGCAATATTGAGGAGTTGCAGGACCTGGTTGCTTCAATCAGGGAAGCCTGCAAATCTGTTGAAAGATTAGCGAATAGGGCAAATCCGTCTTGATTTCTCATAAGCCATTGCTGGTTGTCTGATTCAAAGTCATGGAGTCTTTCTTATTCATTGATTTGGAGGATGCAAAGCTTATCAGAAAACAAATTTGTGTTGGTAAATTGCAGGTTATATTGGATCCTAAGTGTTTCTTATACGATTTGGATCAATAGGGCTCATCTAAAATTTGGATGTGAGAGAGATCATAGTGAATGAAGCCCACAATTATTTTTGGCTAAAGAGATATTGATATCTCTAGAGAGGGGTGCGAGGGTTGTGAATCTTGCTGGTTTTGAGGAGAGGGAGGGCGAGAGGTCTCTGTGCTGGTTTGAACAGAGAGAGGGTGCGAGGGTTTCTTATTCATTGATTTGGAGGATCCATTTAGAAAGCCGCCCTTTGCTGTTCTCTAGTGAGAGAGAGAGAGAGAGAGAGGGGTTTCAGGTGAGGGTTTCAAGCAAGGGTTTGGGGGACTGTAGAAAGGAGAGAGAACAAAAGTTTAGCAGGCTTCCGGATCCATTTTGAAAGCCGCCCTTTGCTGTTCTCTAGAGAGAGAGAGGGGTTTCAGGGAAGGGTTTGGAGGAGGGTTTCAAGCGAGCGTGTCAAGCAAGGGGGGGACTGTGGAGTGAAAGAAACGAGGATCTTGAGGTTTGAAAGAAGGTGGACTTTCAGGCGAGAGTTTCAGGCAAAGATAGAAAGAGTCCTACAGTTTGACTTAAAATGCACTTCGAGCTATAGACGAAGTTTTGCGGTACATGGCCCTGAGAAAGTGACATTGCGTGATAGGAATGGCACTAAAGATCTATGTTTAAGGTTAAGCAGGTGTGATCATGGATTTTGATGGGGCAGTTTTTCTAAAATTGTTGTAGTTGATGGTGAAGAATGGAAGAAGTGAGACATCAAAACCGAGCTGTTGATCACTTGCTCTTTTTTCCCATTAGTAAATGATTTTTTTGGATTAGCGGAGTGGGCTTAGAGGCGATAGAGGCTATCGTATCAGCCTCAGGTTAAAATTGTAAGTCTTAATAAACTGGTGTTCAAACTGCGTACCCAAGAAGAAGTTCGTTAAGCACTTTCTAATAGATTTTACAGAGTCCGAGGAAGTTTGCTTTCACTGGATCGATGGAAGGCTTCGGACCACTCTACTTTTTTAGCAAAAAATTCAATATGGTTCAAGTTTTAGGGCATTCTTTATCAGGTTGGAATTTAGCCATTATTAAGAAGTTGTCAGATCGTAGTGGAATTTAGCGGTTATTAAGAAGTTGTCAGATGGTATTGGAATTTATCGAGATTTAGATTGGAATTGTTTCCTAAGCTCATGCTGCTGGTTAGTTCATGTGAAAGTCGACATTTGTGCTAATATGATTATTTCAGGGTCGGTTGTGCTTACTATCAATGGGGAAATTTTCCACATCTCAATTTCTGATGATGATAACATTCCTTATGGTGGTAATACTGTGAAAGGAGAACGGAGTGGCAGACAAAATATAAATTTTGTCAAGGAGCCGGAGAAGATGGTCGAAAATTTTTTCGGCAAAACTTTAGTGTAGGAGCAACCTCGAAAAGTCTGAAATCATAGGAGGTACAAAGTTCAAAATTTTCAAAAATTTGAAAGGCGCAAAATTCAGATACGCTGGATTCAGGTTGAGAGGTTTCCTAAAACCTCGAAAGTTTTGTCGGAGGAGTTTCATAATCAGCTTGAGATTTTCTTAAACGATGGAGATTTTGTTGCGAAGATTATGGGAGGATTGGAAAGTCAGTTACGAGTATTTGCGGTGATGCTGGTTTACTCGTTTACTATGGTGGACAGGTGGGTGCACCGTTTCCTCGGAAGGATTTTATGCCTAAATCTATTGATATGGGGGGGGAGGAAGTCCCGTAGTTGATGGGATTGATATATTTGCTTTCCAATTTCTCGATAAATACAACCTTCGAGGTAAAAAGCAGGCCAATCTCTCTTCCTTGGAACACGTAGAAATATAAAAAAAAAAACAAGTCCCTTTGGCTTTGTTATGAAAGGAGTTTAAACTCCACTACCATATTTTTGCAAAGCGTGGTGGTGGTCTGCGTACTGTGGTGGCTGCCTATCCGTCAAAGAGCTTCAACGAGGTGTGTTCAACAGAAGCTCACAGCTTTAGTGTTTGGAGTCCTGCTAAACTAGAATATGCGTCCGCTACTTTCCGTTTGGCTGCAGTGAAAGGTGGGAGAAAGGTAAACATAGTTCGTTTTGACCCTTTAAGGGTGGATCCCCAAGCCATCATGGTTGTAGAAGAAGATCATGTCTTGGAGAATCACCCTCATCTTTTGGATTATGATACTAACTTGGGTGCTGCTCAAGACGATGGTGCTCTGGTGAGTGCAGAAGTGTCGGATGTTGTCCCGCTAGATATGGTACCGTCTGAGGAACAAGGGCTTCTAGAAAATGCCCCTATTCAGTCTATGATTGGAATGCAGAAGGAATCAGAGGAAGTGCAACAGGTGGAAAAAATGATCATTTATGGGTATGGATGAAGTACCACTTGCGGTTGTAATGGAAAGTATCAAGAAAAGTCGCGGGTCTAGGAGGATGGATAGCGAAAATGGTGTTACTGTTGTTCAAGACCCTATTACGATGCCAAATATGAAGATGGATAAAAGTAAGAAGAAGAAGACGACGATGAAAGGCTTCTAGGATAATCATTCTTCTGCTAAGCTGCAAGCGAAAGGTGTAATAAAAAAAGGTCCCTCGCGAGCAATTGTCTTTCCTGATCAAGCTATTGTCAATGTCGACTCTGAATCCAGTTCTTCAACCAGTGTAGCTGGACCTGATGATGAACTTTTGGCAGATGATGTGCAACATGATTTCGGTCCTAATGGACCAGGTTCCTCTTCTCATCCCTCCATTTATTAATGAATATTATATTGTGGAATCTAAGGGGTTTGAGTAGTCAGTTTAAGAAAAAGGATGTGCTTTTTCTTGTTGCTAAATTTAAACTAGTGATTTTAATCCTCCAGGAGACAAAACTCCCCAATCCTGATGTTGCAGGGGCTTGGAAGATTTGGGGCTTTAATGCGGTTGCCTTTGATGGTATAGATGCTTGTGGAGCATCTGGTGGCTTGTGGGTCTTATGGGATCCCACGGCTATCCAAAATTTTGTCACAAGCAAGCGTGACTCTTTTTTGCTTATGGGTTTTTGTAGTCCTAAAGTTGGGTTGAAATGGGGGACTGTCAATTTGTATGGACCTTCTAGTGCTCGTGTTAAAGAAGGTTTTCTTTTGGATTTATCTACAACAATTCATTCTTTTGAGTTTCTGGTTGTGGTTGGTGGGGACTTCAATTTGATACGATGGCGTGATGAAAGTTTGTCAGGAAATCCTAACAATTCTTAGATGCGTTGTTTTAATCGCTTTATAGAAAATCATTCTTTTATGGATCCCCCTATTATTGGGGCCAGGTTTATATGGTCCAATAATAGTCCGCTTACTCTGGCTATGTCAAAGTTAGACAGATTTTTGCTGTCGATGGAATGGCTATAGGAGTACCTCTATCTTTCGTAAGGGCATTGTCAAGGTTCTCCTCAGATCATTGTCATATTTTTTTTAATTTAGGAGTTTTGAAAGGGGAACCTTAAACCTTTTAGGTTAGATTTGAGCTGGATACAGTAACAACAGGTAGTGGACCTTATAAACAGTGTGTGGGTGAATACAGTGGTAGAGGGATCTATGGATTTTCAGTTGCACATCAAGTTGTTAAATATTAAAAGGAAGTTAATCAGATGGAAGCAAGAGAATAAATTTGATGTAAAGGCAAAAATTGATAGAGTACTGCTTGATTTGGAAGTATTAGACTTGAGTGTCCAGACCTCTAGAGTGATTACTGATCAAGATGTTCTAGAGCGTAACATGAAAAGCTTAGAGTTGGAGGAGCTTTGTAAGGTAGATGAAATATATTGGAGACAAAGGTCAAGAACAAAGTGGTTAAAAGAAGGTGATCTTAACACCAAATATTTCTATGCTATTGCAAGTGCCCGTAGGAGGCAAAAATGATGTCTCAGGGTTCCAGAGAATGATATTGCTACTGAGAATGCTGTGGTAAACCATTTTAAAAAAGCTTTTACTAAAGAGGTTGATTTCACTCCATCACTGGATAGAATCTCTTTTAATAGACTACCTTTAAATTTGCGTTTTGAATTGGAGAAGGAAGCCACTAGTGAGGAGTTACATAAGGCTGTTTTTTCCTTACCTGGGGACATAGCACTGAGACCTTATGGTTTCCCTCTAGCATTCTTCCTGGCCGTTGGTTAAAAATGTAGTGCTTCAATTGGTGAAAAGTTTTATGATTAGGGGTCAAATTTTCAAAGGTGTTAATTCTACCTTTGTGGCATTGATTCTTAAGAAAGGGTTGATTTCTAGTCTTGCTGATATTAGACACATAAGTTTGCTGACAAGCTTGTATAAGATCATTGCTAAGGTTTTGGCAGAGAGGCTGAAGTTGGTGCTGCCTACTTCCAAGAAGTCGGGTATTTTTTTTAAGTTGGATATGGAAAAAGCCTACAATAGGGTGGAGTGGGGGATCCTTTTGGAAATTATGAGAGTTATGGGGTTTGGAGAGAGATGGAGATCTTGGATTTTTTGGTTCTTATCGTCGGCTCATTTCTCCGCCTTGTACAAAGGTAGTCCCGTAGGTTTCTTCAATGCCTTTAGGGGGTTGCGACAAGGCGATCTCTTGTCTCCTTTCCTTTATACAATTTTTGCTGAATGCTTTAGTTTAATGTTAGATAGAGTGGAGAATGAAGGCTATTTCACTGGGTTTTGGTTTGCTAACTTTGATATCCAAATCTCACAACTTCAATATGCAAACGATACCTTTATTTTTTGTGAGGCAGAGACACTACAAGTTTCTAACATTGGCAGATTTTGGATATCTGTAAAGCAACTTTGGGTCTAAGAGTTAATTTTCATAAATCTTCCATGGTTGGGATTTGTTGTGAGGATGGGGTGATAGAGAAGATGGCTGCTATTGTGGGTTGCAAGGTTGGCTCCTTCCCAGTGACCTATTTGGGTCTTCCTATATCTTATTCAAGACTTACAATTGCTGTCTGGGATATAGTGCTTGAAAGAGTTCAAAAAAAGTTGGATTTATAGAAATACAAGTATCTCTCTTTGGGTGGTAGGGCTACTCTTTTGAAATGGTATTTATCAAATCTCCCTGTTTGCCATATGTCTTTGATAAATATGTATGCCTATGTTGTAAGAAAATTGGAAAAAATGATGCGAGTCTTTCTCTGGGGCTCCAATTCCAATGGGAGGAAGTTCCATTTGCTTAGATGGGATAGGGTATGTATACCTAAAAAAGAAGGTGGGTTGGGATTAAGTAGAATTATGGTGTTTAACCGAGCACTGTTATGTAAATGATGGTGGAGAAGCCTTAAATTCAAGAATCATTTGTGGTATAAAGTTCTTATGGCTAAATATGGAGTTGATAGATTACAGGTGTGGTTGGGTAATGGGCACGGAAGAGAGGTTTCACAGGTGTGGAAGTCCATCTTTAGATCCAGACCTGTTGTTTCAGGTTATTCTAGATGGAGTGTTGGTTGTGGTATGCAAGTGTCTCTGTGGCATCATAAATAGATAGAGCATTATCCGTTGAAAATGGCTTTTCCTTATCTTTTTGGATTGGTAACTCAGCCGAGAGTGACCTTTCATGAAGCTTTAGAAAGAAGAGGTCTGCAAAGTTCTTGGAATATTTCTCTATCTTATAGTAGACTAAGTAACCACCTATTATCTCAATGGTGCTCTCTTATGGAAATGCTGGATAACACCTATGTTGTTGCTGATGCTGAGGATGCGATTATATGGGAGATTGAAAGTGATGATGTTTTATGTTTTTTTGGTGAAATCTTGTTATAATCTATTATTCCAAGATAGGATTAGATGGTCTAACTCCAATGTTGTTGTTGTTTGGAAATGGCCTATACCACATAAGGTACAATGTTTCATTTGGTTTGCTTCTCTGAATAGGATTTTAAAGGTTGATAACTTGATTAAAAGGGGAAAAATTTTGCCTAATGTTTGTCTTTTGTGCAAAGAAGATGGGGAAACAGTGGCACATCTCTTGATCCAATGTTCCTTTACATCCCGTGTATGGTCCTGACTTTTCTCCACACTTGGGATACTTTTTGTCATGCCCCATTCAGGGGAAGGTATTATCTCTCAGATGTCTTTAAGCCATTTGCCGGTAGGTGGGAAAGTCCTATGGAAGGTTTCTAAAGGGGTTATCCTTTGGGAAATATGGAAGGAGAGGTATAAAAGAACCTTCGTTGGGAGTTCATTGTCTTTTGAAACGCTCATAGCCAAAATTAAGCTATCGATTGAGATATGGCTATCAGTGACTAAGGAGGGTTGGGGTATTCTAATTGTGGATGTTTAGTCTAATATTCACAATTTGTTTTCCCTTGGTATTTCTCGTCTCAGACCGAAGATCTTTTGGTTGGCACCCGACTTTGGGAGTGTTAAGCTAAATTTCAATGAAAGTTCCTTTGGAAATCCAAGTAGGGCTGGCATTGGTGGTGTTGTACGTGACTCCACGGCCTATGTTATTCTCTCCTTCGCTGGCTCGATAAGGGAAAAAACAACAAATTTTGCTGAATTGAGTGCTTTGTTGTGTGGGTTGAAAATTTTGTTTGAGAGGAACATTACTGGTAATGTCTGGATTGAAGGGGACTCCTTGAATGGATAAAATGGTGCAAATTGGAACAGAAGGTTCCGTGGGAATTGCGATCTTTGCGGTTGTAAATAATGGATCTAGCTGGACCTTCTATTTCGTTCAATCATGTTTATCAGGAAGCAAACTCCATCGTCGATTCTTTAGCTAAAGGAGGTGCATCGTTACCTTCGCTGTTGATTTGTTCTGATGTAATTTCCAATAATACTTTTGAACATTTGTCAAAAAAAGAAAGAAAGAAGAGATAAATATGAAAAAGAATTAGAGAGAAAAACAATTGATAAGAATTATAGATGAAATAGATAAGTATAAGCAGAATGAGAAAAAGGTTTATGACAATTTAAATGACGTAAACCCTTTTTATATTTATCTATTTCATCTCTAATTTCTTGTAGGTTGATCTATTCTTTCTATCTCTATGTTATATGGCATTGAAAAAGTCGTAACCCTTTTCTCATAGTGATAGAAAGAATAGATCAAAATAAAAGAAATTAGAGATGAAATAGATAAATAGAAAAAGCGTTTACGCCATTTAAAATGCCGTAACCCTTTTCTCATTCAGTTTATATTTATATATTTCATCTCTAATTCCTTCTGTGTTTATCAATCATTTCTCTCTCTAATTCTTTTTCATATTTATCTTTTCTTTCTCTCTCATTCTTTTTTATCTCTCTACAATCTTACTCTACGAGCCAATTTGGACATGGCCAAATATCCCAGTTAGGGAGAGAAAAGATTTAGAAAGAGGCGGAAGAGATAAAAAAAAAAATTACAGAGAAAAAAGAGATAAATATAAAAAAAAATGAGAGAGAGAAATAAGAGATAAACATAAAAAATAAGAGACGAAAGAGATAAATATAATAAGGAGAAAAGGTTGCCGTATAACATGGGTTAGTTTTTATGGTGGTAAAATGAGTTTTTGTTTTTGCGGTACTTAAAGTACCGTAATTGGCTTCCATAGTTTTATGGTACTTAAAGTACCGTTATACTAATTGAGGTTAAAATACCGTAATTGGCTTTTATAGTTTTATGGTACTTAAAGTACTGTAATGCTAATTGAAGTTATTGGTATCACAGTACTATAAGTACCGCAATATATTTTCAAGGTATTACGATACTCGAAGTACCGTAATTCTATCATTGCCTTTACGGTAGAAAGACTATCGTAAGATGACATTTTCGTCCAAAAAATCGTAAATATTGAAAAAAAAGGTGTAGACGAGGTTTTGGAAAGTTTAGAGTTTTTTTCCAATTTTATTAAAATTAAAGTATATTAGCTATAATTTCCCTTAAATAAAGCACTGTTCTAACGATGCGCGCTCGTCACTCGTCTCTCAAATGAAAACCCATTTGCATTGTTCATTCTTTTCTTTGTCTCCATGCAATTTGTCGTATGTAGCTCTAGAGAGGAAGTGTCGCGCTGTCTCATCCCAAAATTTTGATCAGGAAAAAAGTTTATACATGGTTGATGCCTTAAAATATCAAAATTAAGCGCACTGTAAAAAATTCATTCGGATAAGTTGTTTCGATATCAAAAAACCTTAAAATCTGACCATCTCAACTTTAAGATACATGGACCTAAAAAAAAAAAAAATAGTGTTTTTTTTAAAATATTGAGATAGTTTATCTCTCTAAAAATTTTAAGGTAGTTTGTTTTTCTCAAAAATTTGATTTAGTTTCTCTATCTAAAATTTTGATAAAATTTGTTACAATGGAAAATTTTTCTTATGTATTAGCCGCATACCAAATGTGTGTAATGTAATTTTCATATGAAAATATTTTGTACGAAAATATTTTCATACCTACCAAATGTGTCTAAAATAGTGTAAATCCACGTTATGCAAATAGATGACCTAAACAAAAGATTTACATAATATAGGTATTATGTACAAGATATCCAAACAGTCATTTCTCAATAACTAGGTTTTGACATAACCATGGTTTGTATAATCATGTTATGATTCAAAACATGGTTTTGTTTACCTTAGGATCCAAACGAGCTCAAACTACGTGCCTTAGGTGTGGCACTCATCGAAATCCCAAGCCTTCGTCTGTTTTGAAACCGTTTTAAGTTGTATTCAAAATGCTAGTGCCCCCTTTTAGATGGGAAGTTCCACGTTTATTTGTGAGCATATATATCGTTTGCTTCTATGGGAGCTTCTCGTAGATGTACTCTCTTTGGTAAAAGACGAGTAGAAATTTTCAATGTGAAATTTTACGATTCACATTAGCATTATTGAAAGAATGGTTATTAAAAGATTAAATATGGGTTTTGATTTTTTAAATTCTTATATTTGATTGCCCAATAATTAGATACTCTATGTACAATAATAGACATTATTTTTTTTAGGTACTTAAGAGTATTTAAGGTCAATTTTTTTATTTTTTACTTTTTACTTTTTATTGAAGGAATGCTTTGTAAGGATGTAAGGACCGAGATTTTCCTGAGGTGTTAACGGTTAAGTGCGTGGCGAAGCGCAGGCAGGTGAATGCACGCGGATGGATGCACATTAGAGCACATGCACTGGTAGACGAGTCCGTGTTATAACGAGGGCAGATGTGCGCATAGTTAGGTGCGGGTGGACCGACGCTCGTCGAGCTCGTGAGTGGATGTGAGTTGTTGATTGCAGAGAGCGCACGATAGAGCGTGGATGGATATTGCGATGTTGAGAGTGAATGGTTGGACACGCATTGAGAGCGCGGGCAGAAGAGTGCGCCGCTGGGTGTGGGTGGTGTATGGTAGTCTAGGGAAGCTCCTTCTCTTCCTTGTTGCTCTCTCTCTCTCTCTCTCTCTCTCTCTCTCTTCATGCATAAGTGCCAAGTGGCGCATGCATGCTTCCACCCAGTATCATGATGTCTCCCATGCTTGCTTCTCTCTCTCCTCATGCATGCCCACTGATGTGTCATTTGTTAACTGCATGCTTCCATCCCACGATGATGTCTCTCATTCTTGGCCTTCTCTCTCTCTCCTCATGCATGGCCTCTTGGATGTTATGTGGCATTTGCATGAAGCTACCACATTTGCTTATATATATATCCCCTTCTCACCCACACATTGGCTTTTTTTTTCTCTCTCTCTCCTCACTGCCCTCTCTCACCCACGTTCTCCGCCTCTTGCCTTGAGATTTTGAGACCCCTCCTAGCCTTAGTCCATTGAGCTTGAACTCATCCTTGTGGAGCTTGGTATTTGAGATGAAACTTGTGAAGAACTTTAGAGTTTCATTTGGTGCATGTAAGTGGATCTGGTTTCATGCTTTCATGCTTGTGATTGTTGCATATTTCATTAGCTTATCAAAGTATGAAATTCAAGAATAAATATGGGTGTGATTATACGTGCGGGTGCATGTTTCTGAAATCCTGTTAGAGTGTGCTATGTTTTCCATAACTGTGGCTCTTTTTTGAGAAATCGTTTTGAGTATAGTAAATCTCTCTTTAGATTATGAAATTTTGTGAAAAGTAGCAAATTGAATCTATTTTATCATGGAAAAGACCCCTTGCTAATATCTTATTTGGTTTGAAAGTTATTAACTATTTTTTGAAGCATGCCAGATTTGTGAAATGAAATTCTAGGGTTTTAGTGTGTTTTTGTGTGGAGCTTTTTAATGACCAAAACATGTCAGAATGAGGTCAAACCACTTCAAAATAATAGATAAATGAATCTATTTTAAAAATTATTTGAGAATCATGATAAAATTCCCTGTAGTTTGAAAGTTATGTATGTTTTCCTATAAAAATGTCACACTGAATTTTCTGCTGTGAAGACATGAACTTTAGTCAAGAACACCAAACAATTTGGTAGACTTTAAACCAAAATTTCGGTTACCTTTTTTACGTAAGTTGTGTTTTCATGAGCCTAAATTGTTATAAAAGTAGTCTCAAGTCCAAATAATTTATGAATCTCATGAAATGCCTTTAAAGGTGGATTGTGTTCATTGTGAAAAAACCAGAAAAATGACATGATGATGTCTTTTGAGCTAATGAGCCTGATGATATGATTACATGCATAACATGCTTTGGACATGTTGATGTTTCATGTGGACATGTTTTTGTTATGATATGTGAGCATGTTAACCTGTTGCTAATTGGAAATGTGTGCGCGATAATGAGATAGGCTCTGTTATGATATGAATGCATGTAATAAGACATGCCTAGTATGATATGAATGCATGATAATGAGATATGCTATGTTATGATATGAATGCAGGTAATAAGACATGCTCAATTATATTATGAATGCATAATAATGAGATATGCTCTGTTATGATATGAATGTATGTAATAAGACATGCTCAGTTATGATATGAATGCATGATAATGAGATATGCTTTGTTATGATATGAATGCATGTAGTAAGACATGCTCTGTTATGATGTGTTATGCACATGCTAGGATATGATATGTATGTAGCCTGACATGTTATGTACACTCTTTGATATGATATGAAACATGCTCTGTTATGATATGTATGTAAGGCACTACACAACAAGCTATACCATTGGGTGTGTAATGAAATGATATGTGTGTAAGGCACTATGCAACTGGCTAAACCGTTGGTAGTGTAATGAAATGGTATGTGTGTAAGGCACTATGCGATTGGCTTACCGTTGGTAGTGTAATGAAATGATATGTATGTAAGGCACTATGCAACGGGCTATACTGTTGGTAGTGTAATGAAATGATATGTGTGTAAGGCACTACGCAACAGGCTATACCGTTGGTAGTGTAATGAAATGAGGTTGTATGGTTGTAATTAGACATGCCACTGATGTGATATGATAAGGAAGTTGTACCGGCAGTTGAGATCTTTCCTTGACTCCCAATGATAGGAAGGGAGTTAGGATGTGAGTAATTTGGGAGGGTCGAGCTCCCCAAAATTTGTGTGGGCATTACACAATGGGCTATACCGTTGGTAGTGTAGTGTCCTCCAGCTGAGAACAAGGAGAGGGTAGTGTCTTGCAAGGCCTTCGCCTATCAAAAGCCCCAAATCTTACTGAGGACTGTGTGTGTGTGCGTGAAGCACTATGCAACGGGCTATACCGTTGGTGGTGCTTCCCTCCTGAGTGATGGTAGAAGTTCTATGCAACGATATTGAATTGGCCTGATAGATAGGGCTTCTACTTCGGGAGTAGGTGGTATTAGGATTGGTTATGCTTGCTGTATACTTGCCTGATAATGTTGATCTGTTATGATACTTATGCATGAATGATATAATTTTGATTAGCCAGATTTGTTATTGCTTCACCATGATTATTGTTATGAGATATTGTGTGTAGGCAGGAATGCATGATACTTTTATCTACTTACTCAGCTTTATAGCTCATTCTTTTAACTTTCCTTTATGTAGAGTGATAGCTTGCAGATTTTGGAAGGGCGTTCAGATGTTCACGACTAGAGCCCCATACTCCCTTTTCGTGGAAGCTTCTTTTTGCTATCATGTTTTAGATGGCAGTTTGGCCATGTGGTTCACTTTGTATTGAATCTTTGTAATGTTAGTGGGCTTTTTGTGCCTTGGACTCATTTGTAATATTTTGGAGTTGTTATATATATATATATATATATATATATATATATATATATATATAGTTAGGGACTTGTTTGTTCAGCTTGCTGTGGTTATGTGCTAGGTGTTTTGTTTTCTTTCGTGGTTGGCTTTGACGAGTACGGTAGGGAGAAAGGGACGGGGTTGTGATATGTTTACTAAAAATATTAATTTTTTTTATTGGTACTTAAGACAATCCCATCCATTCATCTACCTTCTAAATTGTTTAAGTTGTATATCAACATTTCCTGTTATAAATTGGTTTCAAATTGTATAAATATTGGAGATTGAGAGAGATCTCAAAAAGAAATCGAAATTTCATGAAACTCTTTTCTTTTTTATAAAAAGCCTAGGATTCTTAAGTTCTTAATGCATTTTCTTTCTTGTTTACTTTTCGTATTTGTATTGTCATTTTGATACCGTGCAACCTATAAAGCTTAAGGGCCTAAGTATCAAATGGATCACTTTCGCTGATTCCTATATTAAATAGTTAGGCCCTATCAAGGCCAGGGGGGGGGGGGCAAATTGAATCAAAGAATATAATAGAAAAAATAAAGAAAAAAAAGTTATGGGTGGGGACGAACCAGGGTACCGTCTCATAGCCCTACCCTTGGGCTGTGATGGCTATGCCCTAGCAGGGCCTCGAGCTATGATGGCTATGCCTTGGCAGGGCCTCAGGCCACATTTTGTGATACAAGCCCTAGTTTCTTAGGGTTGGGCTAGGCCGAGCTACTAGGCCCCTTGCCACCCCTAATTTGGGATACCCGGACATGGTAAACCTTTATATTACTTAGAGCCTTATTTAATCTTTTCATTGCTGTAGTATTCATTCAACTATCTTGGGTGATTAAGACAAAGGCCACTAGCTTCCACCCTAAACGATATTTTTCTAGATATAATCGCTATAATTTTTTATTAATTTCGTTTTTTGGGTAGATATGCTAGTGTATGACGAGCATTATAAATCTTTTTTTTTTTTTTTTTTTATTACCAATATTACTAAATTTTATTGAAAAAAGAAACTACATAGCATGAATTACATCATCAAAAACAATTAAAGAAGGCAATGATAAATCACTTTTGGCAAGTGAATCTGCCCAAGAATTGGCCTCACTATAAAAGTGGTGAAAATAAATTGTGAAAGGCTCAGCCAAGTCAAGAATCTGAAGCCACACCGATATGAGATTCTATTTATTTTTACACCATTTAATCACATTCATGGAATCTCTCTCAACCATGCAATAGTTCCCCATTGATATACTTTTGAATAGCCTCAAACCATGTAAAAGAGCTAAAATTTCGGTGTGATTAGCCGTGGCCACCCCAATTAGACCAGCATAGTTAAAAACCATCTCCCCATTCCAGTCCCTCACAATCCATCCAATCGCTGCCATACCAAGATTCTCAAGCGAGCTCCCATCAAAATTAAGTTTAAAAAGCTCTTTGAACTAGCAGACCCAAATACTTCTCGATCTACTTTTGATAATACCCATCTGAAATAGATTTTAAAGATTTAGCAATACATCCACCTCAGAGATACCCCAGCCTTCCTTGTGATTGAAAACCAACACCAAAGTGAGTGCTTAATCATGTTGAGAACTCTATCTAACAATAGACTCTCCCCATCAGAGGTTCTTCTATTCTTTTCCTTCCACACCTCCCACAAAATTACTTCTCTCACTACTTTCCATATCACACTCCCTACCTTTGGTAAGTAAGGAAATGCAACATGCGTAATAGTCCCCAAGACATTATCAGGCATGGCAACACTTACACCTAACTGATAAAAGAAGCAATTCCTAATCTTGTAGATATAAGAACAATGCAAGAAAATATGGGACCCAGATTTACCATCTTTCTTACACAAAAGACAAACATTAGGTAAAATCTTACCTCTTTTAATAAGATTGTCTATCGTGAGGATCTTCTCTTGGGCTGCCAACCAAACAAAAACATGTACCTTGTGAGGGATTCGCCTATCCCAAACTTGAGTAATTTCAAGTAAAGACCAGCGTCAACTGTCATGGAAGAGCAAGATATGTCGATTTCACCGAAAAAAAAAAAAAACAAAACACATCACTCTCAATTTCCCACACAATCTCGTCCTCCACTCCTCTCAGAACATAAACATCATTCAAAATCTGCAATAGCTCACTTAGCCTAGAATACAAACCAGCTTACAATCTATCAGAAGGAAAAGCTAAGTCCAAAACCACCTAGTTACCTCTGTGTTCAACAACCTCAGCCAGCTTAGCATTTGGGTAAGTTACTTTGTCGAAAATTTCTGGATAAACCAATTTAAAGGAGCTATCTCCTAACCATTTGTGATGCTAAAATGAAAATTGAGCACTGTTTCCCAAACACCACTACACATAATGATTAAGAATTGGTTTATATAAGTAAATCGACTTCCAAAAAATAGATCTATTAGCATTTCTTCTACCATTGCCTAACCACATACCATATCTCTCCACACCATATTTGCCTTTGAAGTGAAAACTCCTCCACCACCGATTACATAGAAGTGCTTGATTAACTAACTTGCTTCTTTTTAGCCCTACCACCCCCTCTTTTTTGGGGGCACAAACCTTGTTGCATCTATACAAATGGAATTTACAAGGCTCCTCATGAGGTCCCCACAAGGAGTTTTGCATCATCTTCTCAATTTTTTTTAGCAACAAAACATGGCATCTGAATGAGAGATATTTCGTAGATTCGCAGATTTGCTAAACATGATTTTAACAAAGTGACTCTCCCTCCCAGAGATAAATATTTTGGTTTCCAGAGATCTAGCTTGAACTGCATTCTTGGCACCAATTGGTCCCACACTGAAACAAATAATTTGTCATGCCAAATAAGTTATGGAAAAGAATCAATTATGCAACCCATAGAATCGGCAAGATCTTTAACAAGGTTCTCACTGCAATTTATGACAATCAATGAGGTTTTAGCAAAATTGACCTTTAGCCCCCACAACAACTTCACAACATCTTAGGAATGTAACAATATTACCAACTTGAACCAGATTAGCCTCACAAAAAATAAGAGTATCATATGCATATTGAAGGTGTGATACACATGGGCCTACAATTGCCACTTTGAACGCCGAAAAGTTACCATTTCTCTCAACATTTCTAACAAAGAGGCTAAAACACTTCGCAAATAGTGTAAAACATAAAATGCGAAAAGGGATCCCCTTGACAAAGACCCCTAGATGCATTGAAGAAGTTAGCAGGGCTACCGTGAATCACAACTGAAAAATGAGCCGAGGAAATACAATCTAACATCCAATTCCTGCACTTGTTATCAAATCTCATTCGTTTCATAACCTCCAAAAGAATACCCCACTCAACTCGGTCATAAGCCTTCGCCATATCTAACTAGATAACCACCCCAGGCTACTGACTTAAAGTCCTTGAATGGATATATTCATGGGCCACTACTGCATTGTCATCGATCAAGCGATATTGAATAAATGCAAATTGTGGCCTAGAAATAAGAAAAGAAAGTACAATATTTAACCTCCCAGCAAGAATTTTAGCCATAATTGATAGAGATTTGCGAGAAAGCTAATAGGTATGATATTTGTTAACTCAGCTACAACATATTTTTTCGGTATTAAAGAAATGAACGTCGAGTTCACAACTTAAAAAACAATCCCCATTAGATAGAAATCCTTTGACCATATTTAACAGTTCTCCACTAATCATCTCCCAAAATTTGTGAAAGAAAAAATGGAAAACTGTATGGTCCAGGAGCCTTATCTCCCAAAAGTGCAAACACCGCCTTCTTCTATCCCTCCATACTAACATCACTTTCCAATTGATTCACCATCTCATGCATAAGCACTTTGAAAGGCACGCAATTCATTATAGGGGTGAATCTAACTTCGAAAATGAAGGCTAGATGAAAATAGTTTTCAGGTCGGAACGATCCTCTTCCGTTGCCTAATGAATAATAATACCCGAAATATCATTTTATCCCCTTCTTTTAACCACTTAGACCTTGATCTCTTTTTCCTATATATTTCCTCTAGTCTAAAAAGATCATGTAAAGACTTAAATCTAGCACTTCTCTCCACTCTGTCCTGATCAAATAACCCTCCTGCCACTTGGACATTTTGATCTATAAATTCAATCTCCAATAAAAGACAATCAATTTTAGCCTTCACATGATATCTAGTATCCACCTTCCATCTAATCAATTTATGCATAATATTCCACAATTTATTATATAACTGGCAATCCAAAGAACCATAAGTAATAGTGTTTTCCCAGGTACTAATGATGTCTACAACCTCTCTTTCCTCAAGCCAACCAATTTCCATTCTAAGAGGCTTAGGATCCCCTTGAACAGTTTTAGAACAAAACAACATTGGGGTATGGTCTGATGATAGTCTCAAAAGAGCCCTATCCGAAGTCAAAGGAAACACATCCACCCAACCACCAGAAACCAAAAATCTATCTAATTTGGACATAGATAGAGATTAAGAACTATCATTAAACCATGTAAAAATCGTACCAAGAATTGGTAATTCCAGTAGAGAATGACTACCAATAAAATGATTAAAAACCCTCATAGTTGCATTAATAGAACCTCCAACATATGATACATCATGCTAATGAATAAGATTAAAGTCTCCCCCAATACAAATAGGAAAATTAAAATTTTGTAACACTTCAATGATGTCATGAACATAAAGTTCTTTTGAGCTACGATATTTGGACCATACATATTTATATGACCCCAAGAAAACTACGACAAAGGTCCCTGGAAACCCACAAGTAAAAATCTATCGCGTTTCAAAGTTACAAAACCTTATAAAAGTGAAGGTTCCCACAAAATCCATAGCCCTCTCGAAGACCTTATCTCATCGATGCCATCAAAGCAAACTGCCCTTGAGCCCCAAACCTCCCTAACCTTAGAGATACTGAGATTATGGAGCTTGGTCTCCTGCAAAATTAAAATATCGGGACTGTACTTACAAACAAAAAAAAAGACGTCCCTTTTACATCTAGGATCGCCAAGACCCCTTACATTTTAAATGGGAGGGTTAAAAAAAGTGGAACTTTGACCATCCAGGTTCGAACAAGAGAAGCGAAAAATAGAAATCTTCTAGCATCAATGCCTCGTCAATTGCATCTGAAGAATTTGAAGATGAGTCACAACTGATTTCTACCACTTCTCCATTTGCGGCCTTACAATTCATCTGAGAAGATCCTCAAAGAGTGATGCCCATCGCAACAATACGGGATCTCACCTTGTTCGTTCGTCTCTGTCTCTTAGCGAGGAGTGTAGACGAAGGTGCCTATGGCCGCCCGCAGGGATCTCACCCTGTTGCGTGCCTATCGCAGACGGCGATGCCTATTGCCTCCCGCGAAGCGTCGCGGTAATACCCATCGCTGTCTGCTAGCCTCTTTCATGAGCTCGGTGCCTATTATCGTGCGCAGGCTTCTTTTGCGTGCTCAGTGCCTATCACTGTCCTCGAGCTTCCTTCGTGCGCTCGGCACCTATCGCTGTCCACGAGCTTCCTTCGTGCGCTCGGAGCCTATCATCGTGTGCTAGCTTCTCTTACATCCCACGCCTAACGCCGTGTGCTTTGTCAAGGAACTATCACCGCGCACTTTACAAGAGGCTATCGATGCACGCCTCACAAGGAGCCATCGCCGCTCGTGAAGGGGTATGTTACCTCCTTGTATTGCAGTGGCGATGTCTAGTGCCGTCTCTAATTCACTGCTCACCCTCTGACTATGAGCAATATTGTTTAGCACCGTCCAAGAGATGAGACACTGTTACTCCACGGCTGTGGGTGGCGACGTCTAACGCCGTCGGGACCCCATCTCTTCATCATCTCGCGACTTCACTTTATTCTCTTCTCTTCTCACTTGACTGAGGGTAGACTCAATCTAGCACTACCATAGTAGTCTAAATGTCGAGCAGTATTGCCGTCGTGCTGGTCCTGAGTACCATGCTCGTCTTGCTGCTACACCAGATTAGGACGGGCAAATCGCCTAGTTTCGAGTAGTATTGCCGTCATGTTGGTCATAAGTACCATGCCTGTCTTGTTACCACTCCGAGTCGGTCACTGGTCCAGCTATCATGCTAGTCTCGTCCCTTTATCTAGTTTTCCTCTTGTTTTTATCTTTATTCAAACTCTCTTCTTCATCACCCCAACTTGTCACGATTGTGCATTGCCCTAAGACAAGGGTGGGTCCTTCAGTCCACTTGTCTTGCAAGTTAACCATAATAGTATTGTGCAGAAAACAAGGAGATTGCAGGTCAAAGGAGGCGATTCCGAACCTACTGACGTAGCTAGGGAGCTTTTCGTCGTGATCTAAGAGAGCGCCCACGCGAGTCAACCCGAGTAAGTCACGAACCCAGGTGAGGTTGGTCCCCACCTCACATTCAATTCTTCTCTAACCAGTTGGACACCTGCCCTTGTTCTGTGAACGAGGTTTTCGAAAGAGCGATCTCAGGTCCCGAGTCTTTCGAATCTGAGACACGTGTCACCCGAACACTTAAATCCAGGGAGGCAAGATCGAGGCACCTAACCAGCTCCAATTTGTTCACATTAGGGAAGAGAATAATGAAGATCAAGGGGCTAATATGGTCTTCTTCAGGCCTCTGAGTGTAAGGGGAGCACCAATAACTAAAGGGGTACTCTTCTTGGACCATCAAGGTGCTAGGGTCTTACAGAAGCATCCTTGAGTGTGCTTCCCTGCTAGCAGCGGTTCAGTGCTCAGCTGGCTATTATGATCGGTGCTCCAATGTTAAGGTACTGGCGGAGACATGGAGTCATGTTAGCAACATATGGCTCCTTAGGCATGGGGAGGCAGGAATCTCCTTATTGGATCTTCATTTCATCGGTGGCCTTCCGCTGATCAGGGCAATATATGACGAGTTCATGCCTCAGAACTCGGTCATCTTTGGTAGTGCTCGGCTAGGGGGAGAGGTACTGCATGCTAGTCTTCAGAAAATTTTTGAGGTTTACTAGTTGCTTCATTCCAAGTCTAGCAACGGTTGGGTAACCTTCATCGAATGGGTGAAATTATTTTGCAGGGATTATCCTGAGGATGGTCGAGGTACTTCAAGAAAGAAGGGGAAGGCAGTTGTAAAGGGGACGCCTCCCATCTATCAACCTGAGACCAGTGATGACTCCATCTTCTTGGCCGCTTACCTAACCTTATTCTTATGCATATTCACTATTCTTGGAGGGGCAGATGACATCCGTCCGGGCAAGAGGGCGCCAATACCTCAGCCAGTCTTATGCAACATCTACTACGGATTGGGAGCCATCTCGAGGGGGAAAGCCTACAAAGGCAAAGAGGGGAGCAATGGCATTGTCGGGGGTGAAGCCTTTCCCGGGGACTTTAAGACATCATTCCCCATCCATTATGTGTATGGGTGGCTAAAGGCCTATTTCCCTACCACCTATGTCAGGAGTCAGGGATCGGGGGAGAAAATGTGCCCCTTCTTGATGAGAATTTTTGGTCAAAAGGCTATCTTTCATAGCCCAGGGGAGGCTCAGAACTTGTTTGGGAATGACACCTCACGTATGCGGGGGGTCCCATTTCCAGTTGGGAGTTTTACTGACTGCACCTTTATTGATGAGCTGGGGAAGGAGTTGGGCGACGTTTCCATGACTATCAGGGAGTTCATGTTCATCTTGAGCGTTAGAGGGGGGGTTTTGCCGTATCGGACACTGCATAGTGCTAGACTAGAAGGGTTCTTCCCTTATCGCTTCGCCCATCAGCATGGGCTTGATCAGAGCTACCCCTTCTCTGTGTTTTTCGAAAAGCGCCATGGCAAAGTAAACACCGGGAAGAAGGAAGAGCTTGTGACTCTTCAAGAATGCTGACTTCCAGAGCATATACAGACTGCATGGTCCACATGTTTGGAGGTGACGGAGATTAGTAAGTATGTGCTACCCCACTTTGGCAGAAGGGTCTGGGTGGCCGAGGCCTATGCATGCTGGTGGAGGATTATCAGCTCGGGATACTGGGAGGCTGATCACCCCTGGCAAGGGGAAAACTGCAATTGGTATCAAGAGACTAGACAAAGGAGGATCGTCAATGCTCTCACTCTTTGCAAGGTCTTTGACTTGGGCTATCCGTAGAATTGGCAGGCTCTTGGGATTCCTCGGGAGATAGCGACTGACAACACTTCGCGGCAATTCTAGCCATGGAGAAGAGGACAAGGAGCCTTTTCAAAAAACTCAGCTCTATCTTCGAATGGATGGAGGGTTGAAAGGTCCTAGGTTATGAATGGGCGTTCAATTCAAGACTTGAACGCGTTGATTGGGAGCAGCCCCCACAATGCTCTTGTTGCAGGCTCTTCATAAGTGAGGAGTTCTGAGGCGGCTTCTTCTCCTCCAGCAGGAGGGAAGAAAAAGAAACGCTCTACCCCTACCGGCACTCATGCACTAGCTCAGGCTATTAGATCTGCGAGAAGACGTAGATGTGCTAAACTTTTAGCCATTTTGGAATTAGGAGGTAGCTCTTCCTCCTCTGATTCATTAGCTGCTCCCTCAGTGTCACTTTCTGCCCTTTCTCGATCATCTTTTCCCTCTCCTGAATTATCTTCAGAGACCGAGGTGGATGAATCTGGCCCCTCTAAGCCTATCATCATCGCTTCTGATCGAGCAGTGACTCCAGAGCTTGGGGTGGTACCTCTAAGTCCAAGGGTGGTTCCTGAACCAGATCCAGTTCTAATGGAGATCGATGGGGTTGAAGGCCCTGCATCTATTACTCAAAGGGAGGAACATGAAGTTGATGGGGCCCTTGATCCTCAGAAATTTGTTGCCCTAATTGAGGCAAGGACTGTGATCATGGATAATGAGGGCCCAAGAATCATTCAAGAGGAGGGGCCTATGGTTAGTGAGGTTCCTCAGCATCAAGAGGTTGCTGCCCCAGAGTGCACGGGTCATGAAGATGAAGGGGTTGGGCTTTTTGTGGTAGAGGTTTTGGCTGTAGAGGATGTGGGCTAAGTAGAAGAGGCCATGACTGAGGCTGAAGTGGTGATCTTATAAGATGAAGGCCAAATAGAAGGGGTGGCCTCTGAACTTGTCGAAGCTGACGTGAGAGTGAGGAACAAGGAAGAGATGCTGGCCTTGAACTTGTTGAGGCCATGGCAAAGGGTGAGAGACCAGGGGAGGATATTGCTTTGGAGCACATTGACACCGGAGTGGTGGCTCCAGCAAGTGAAGACCAAGGTGTGGAGACCAGGTAGGTTGAGGCTGGGGCTGCCTTTGAATCTAAGATGCCCGAGGCTTTGAGCTTCACAAATGCCCCAGAAGAGCCAATGACTCACCTGGCTATCACCCCTTCGAGCCCAGCCCTAAAAACCAAAGTTCTTTAAATGGTGGGGGACCCGGTAGTACCACCCAGACCTATCTTTAGCGGGGTTTTTGGCATAATTGCGGACATGATCTGTGCGGGTCTCCAGGGTTTAAGGGAGCTACCTTTCACTGATCTGGGCAAGGCATTAGCCAAACTCAGGGAATTTGCTGCTGCGACCACTATTTTTGGGAATACGCCAGAAGTCCTCTCTCATTTTGGTGCTACTTTAGATGAATTGAAGAGCTGAAGGCTGGAGACAGTGCATCACGAGGCAGAGAGCAGCAAGGTAGCTTCCTTGGAGGCGTCGATCTCACGTTGCTGTGAGGAAATAGATTCGTGCGCAGAGAAGAAGGCCATTATGGTTGCTCGTCAGCTTGATCTCAAGATGGTGGGGAGAACTTGCTTCAATAGGATGATAGACCTAAGGGCGGAGATGCGAAAGCTGAAGGACGAATTTGTCGATCTTGAGAGGGAAATGATTCAGACAAAGGCCTTGGATGCCTCCTTGGCTGAGGATCTATCAGAGCTCAGTCACACCATCGAGTCATAAACCGTCTTCGTGGAACATGAGGCTCAAATAGTGGTTGAACTGAAGGAGCATATTTAGCATGCCGAGGCTTCTTCTGCAGCATCCAAGGCAGAGATCAATAAGTTCATTGATCATTTTTTAAAGTGTATTTCCTTTGCCATATGTCAGCACTTGTAAATATTTTGAATTTTATTAATGAAATGACTCTTTTTCTCTTCTGGCTAGTTTCACTGTATGATTTCGTTCTTCTTAGGTAGGCCATGTCTCATGGCTTTTACTGTTTCTTCCCTTTTACCAAGGGAAACCTTAAAACTTCTTTGTCCTATGAAAAACTGTTGTGGTTCCAATGACCTCAAACGGAGGAGCAGTTGCTTCTTCTTCTCTTAATGTTTGATTGGATAGGGGCTCATAATTCATTTTTCCTTATCATTTGATGAGCTTGCTCGCTATAAATAGTCCAATCAGGAAGGGCTTTAGCTTCTATTCGAGGCACATTTGTTTCAAGTTCGTCGTAGCTCTTGGTCTCAGGCACAAACTCTTTCACATGTTTTGAAGCGATATGCATAACCTCCAGTTGGCTCTGGAGACTGCGAACTTCACTTCTTAACTTTGCCAAGGGCTCTTAAGGACGAGAATGCTGTGCTTTCTCGAACTGCTCCCCTCCCATAGAATCAGGGAAGCACAAGACTTTTGGCTGACCGCTGGTCTGAACTAACCCTTCAATGGGACGTGGAGCATCCTCTTTGCTTATAGCCATCGGGGTTTGGAGTACCTTTCGTGGTGGCTGGTGCACCATTTCTTCTTTCAAGAGTGCAATAGGGACATGTAAATCTTTTTGATGGCCCGGTGTGCAGGTGAACTTTGGAGCCAAGAATTCTATCCCCACAACTTGCTCAATCTCGGGAGTGACCTCTGGTTCATCTTCTTGCAAAGGTGGCTCTGGACTGGAAGCAGAGGGGGAAGCTTCATCTTCAGGCGAATATGGAGCTTCTTCAGGGGAAGTGAATGGCATGCTAGGATGAAGGGGAGTCAGAGGGAGAATTTTGCCTCGTCTTTCCTCTTCTTTGAACATGTCCACCAACGTTCGCCCAATGTCCTCAACATCTTCATGAGACAAAGGCTCTATCTTCCGCACAAACTTGTAATCACCATCATTTGGGTTTTGAGATGACACCGAATCTGTGAAGTAATACTTGGCATCAGCATAGTGAGCTTCTGCTACAGGAAATGGTCTTTTATCATCATAACTGTATGTTGTCTCCCATCTCGAATATACTTGAAGTACTGGTCAATGTGGACGAAACCACCCCCTACTTGTGGAGCCACGGGCAGCCGAGAAGGATATTGTAGGAGGTGTCAGTGTCGATTACATAAGCTGAGTGTAGTTGTTTAATTCCCCAATCTTAAGACGAAGGCGGACAGTGTCAGCCGGTTTTTCTCCTAACTGGTTGAATCCCTGGACTGTGATATGCATTGGAGTGAGATCTTCAGAACGTAATCCCAATTGAGTGAGGATTCTCCTTGTGATAAGGTTGACTGTTGACCCTCCATCCAACGTAATTCGGTTGATGGGGCATGCATGTAATTCACCAAAAACAAAGAGAGGGAAATTGTGAAATTTTTCTCCCAATTGCAGATCATCTGCTCAAGATTGATGGGTCCACCTCAATGGGTTCCACTTCAGCCTCGTACACCTCTGGATCAGAAAGAGCCTGGACCAGAGCCACACGATAATCCCTTGAGAGCATGAGAGCATCATAGATGCTGACAAGCTTCCTCAAGTGCCCTATCACATCATATATCACCTTTTCCTCGTCAGCCTTTTGTGTTCCTGGCCTTGCCACTGGTTCGGGTGGTATAGTACGCTGAGGAGCAGGTTTAGGTGGAGGGGGTTTACTTTGGCATGCGAGCTAACATGATTGCACAATTGGCTTAGTTTGGGTGATAGAGGTTTGTTTTAGCGGAACAGAGGTTTGAGGTTGAGGCTTAAGAGGTGGTTGGGTATATGGGACCAGCGGCATCCCAGGGAATTAGAGGATGGGTGGATTGTCCAGGGTATTTAGGCAAGGAAGTAGCCTAGGGTGCTAGAGAATGGGTATATTTCTTGAAGTATTTGGGTGAGGAAGGAGCCCGGGGAACTTCAAGATACCTGACTTCTAAGGTTTTGCAATGTTTTGCCCAATCTCAGACTCATTTGTCTCGTGCTGGGTGATGTTTTTTAGATTTGCACCTTGTGACAAACTTCCTGAGAATAGAAGCTCTGCCCTCTTGATTCTTTCATCCTCTGCTCGAAGTCTGGCTCAGGAGGCCATTGGGGTTTCTTTGGCTTTGTCTTCTTACGCTTCCCAATAGAAAATAGTGGCTTTGACTTCGCTCGAGTTGCCAAAGCATCATCATCTGTCAAGAATCTAGCCGCCTGGGCTAGCGTCTTTTTCAACCACCTCCGTTGCGTCATTCTTATATTGATTCCTTCAAGTTCTTTGTCAAGAGCCTCAATGTCTAGACATTCCTGAGTTGTACCTACAGGAGACATAGAAGAGGAGGGGGAAGAAGAAGAAGAAGTAGAAAGGTCAGTAAGTGAGGGACTTTTAAGAAGAAGAAGAAGAAAGGTCAGTAAGTGAGGGACCTTTAAGGCCATTTCCCTCATTGGACAGATTTGGGCAGCTTTTTACGTCATCACCAGAGTTAAACATGTGTAGGGAGTCTTTTAGGTCTTTCTTTTGCTTAGACCGTTGGGGAGTGCTTTTAACGTCGTCACCCTCATTGGACGTACTCTAAGTATAAGATGGATCGGGAACATCCTCTTGACGAGATGAGGAAGGAAGGATGATTGCGCTGGGGATGAAGTCCAGAAAGGTTGGCAATGGGGGAAGAGGTCTGATAAATTCTTGTCAGCTGATGGTTGAGGGGTCTTGTTTCTCCAGCGAGCAGCCCTTGGTGCCAGTCTCTTCCTGGTTTTCATTGGAAGTGCTTGATTTGTCTCGCTAGGTTTATGGACAGCCCTAACTTGACGGACTGCTTCTCGCCTTAAGGACTTGAGTCTGCTCTATCCTTGGTGGACTATCCATGGCTAGGAAGTCGAGGGTCCGGCAGGATCCAAATCATTATTTCCCGAGTCTTCTGTAGGGAGGCTCCCTGGCATTGGTGGAGCAATGACTTGGGGATCTCTTTCTAGAACGTTACAAGGCCCTTGGCATCCTTGTATTTTCTTCGCTATCATATCATGGAAACTGGAGCATTCGCTCAGGTCGTGGCCCCATATCTGATGTTATAGGCACCAATGGTTCTCGATTCCTTGAGCAAGGCGTCAAGGCTGCCTTGTCGATTTTGAAGTGATGATGCCTTCTTGAAGCGTCATAATGAACAAGGCACGAAGGAGATCGGGTGCTTCATCTTCCTCTTGGACTGTCACTATGTGGGAAGTTTCTGCAGTCGTGAATGCTTTCTTTAGCTCTTCAAGTTTTATCTAACCCTTCTGGGTCAGGGCTTTGATGATGTCTTTTAACGTGTAGCATTCCTCTGTGGGGTGGTTTATCCTTTGATGATAAGCATAGTGATTTTCATGGGTATCGAGTCCAGCTTGATCAGGGAACTTGGTCTCTAGCAGCTCGATCATGTTTTGCTCAAGTAATAATCGGAGTAGTGCAGAGACCCATTCCTTTTCAAAGGGGTAGACTTTATTCTTATGCCTAGTCCAATAATAAACTCGATTAAAGTTCACAAATGGGGGTACCTGGTTGTATGACTGTTGTTGTGTGCCTGCCTGAGGTACTTTCGCTGTGTTGACCCCTTTGAAGAGGTCCAAAATTTGGGAGGGAGCCTTCTTTGGGTCATTGATAGTGACGGCTGTGCTGATTACTCTTTTTTGTTGGTTGCCCCGGGTATTGGTCCGAGAGCTGCCGTTGCCTCGATTGTTTCCAGAGCTTGTTGATTATTGTCGTGACTCGCCATGGTGCCGTGATAGGCTTTCTATGCAGACCGACTTAGAGATCAGCTCTGACATGGAGTTCAGATTGGTGGCCTCAACATGTAGAGCAATCTCTGGTCTCATGTTTCGCACACATGTTTGAATTTCTTTCTTATCAGGCATAGGATTAGGATGGCGAGCAGCCAAATCTCTTCATCTTGCTATGAATTGATCGACAGGTTCATCGAGCTCTCGGGTCAAAGTGAGAAGCTCGATAGTTTGGACCTCTCTTTCGACTTCATAGAAGCGTTGGTAGAACAATTTCTCCATTTCCTCCCAATTATGTACTGAGTTTGGGGGAAGCTGAGCATACCACTGAAAAGCCGGGCCGTCAAGGGTTTCAACAAACTGATGGAGAAGGAGTCTCTTGTCAGCTGCAGTCTCTCGACATGCCACTTGGAAATGGGCGATATGCTAGTGTGAGGAGGTTGTACCATTGAACAAGGGGAACTTCCATTTCATGTAGTCTGAGGGAAACAGAACCTGATCAATGTAAGATGGGTACGACTGTTGGTAAAGCATTGCTCCCTGCATACCGGGGATCTGTCTGCTCTTTAAGCTATGGTGTCAATGTCTGCTTGTGAGACGGGGTGTGGGACAAAATTGTCTTGTGAGGCAGGAGGGGGAGGCTACCTTGGAGGTGCATCATCTTAGTGATGTGAGTTGGCCTCATGAGAGGATACATTGACTAGGGGCCACGTGCTTTCCGCGATCAATCTTCTCCATCATTGCTTGCACCATCTGCTCGAACCTGTTCATGTGTTCTTCCTGGTTGTCGTTGGGGTCTGTAGCAACCATAACACTAACCATTTCCTCAGAGTGGTCAGCCTTAGGTGCGGTTGAAGGCTTCCAGGCTTGGCGAGTCGTGCGCCACAGATCGGTCAGCAAAGGCTTAGCATGCTCCTACTGGACTTGAGTCTTGTCTGCTAATTGCGAGAGGACTGGTTCTTGACGGTCTTGGGACCGTGGCTGTTGAGTGGTTGGGTCGTCTTCTATGACACTGACCACAATGTAGGATTCACAGACTTCTTCTTCAGGCTTCGTCATCTGAAAAGGGTAGAAGGGGTTCAGCTGAAGAGGGTCGTCAGAGCTGGGTGCCCCGACCGTCTTGGTTGCTTCCCTGGTTAGAATTTACAGACCCCTATCGCGTTTAGTTTTGAGGCATCGATGAACCTCATGCCAGAACTGCGATCGAGGCAGCGGCTAGTCGGCTCTTCTTGCATAAGAGAGAGCTGTCTCCATTAGGAGAAGCAAAGGGTGTGGGCCAGGAACTGGGGTCATCCTGGGCCGAGGAGGATGAAGGACTTGATCTCCCATCAAGTCTTTGCCCAGAGCCCTCTTGTGGGCTCTAGAGACATGACCAAGATGATGGGGATGGTACTATTAGGGAAGGTCTTTGAGTACTAGGGCTGGAGGTGCTTGCCTGAAAGAGGACGGGCAGGAAGGAGAAGGGTTGACTCATGACGGTGCCTAAGTCGGGAGCGAGGAGTGGTCTGTGATGGTGGTGCGTGTGCACCACTTGAAGAAGGATCACAAGTGACCTTGGGGTCAGCCTGGGCTTGAACAAGTGATCGGGCCTTAGGAGGCTGAGAACTGCGAGCAGGTGTCTGTAAGAGAACAGGTGGAAGCATGCCTCTTACAGGGTGCGTTAGTGTGTGCTAAGTAAGAGGACGAGGGAGTCGTCTTCAATGTACTTGAGTTGATGCAGCGACAACGTTGCCCCAAGTGGTGGGATGCATATGCATAATGTGTACAGGACCTGGCCTTAGGAGGCTTGATCCTAGACGCTGACTCGAGGTAACATAAGGGTTGCTCCGAGGTGTCAATCAAGTGGATGACCCACGAGCCTTAGGGTGTGTGTGAGACGTGGAGGCTCCAGGGTCTCCGCCTCTAAGCATAAAGACTCGTGGTGGTGCAGCAATGTGGGGGTAGCCTTGCGACGACCCACAGTAGCAACGACAACTTCCTTGCCTTTTGCAGAAAGGGACTGAGCAGCCTTTCGGCGTACCTTAACAATACGACTGACAAGTGACTTACCGGCGACAGAGTGCATCTTGTGAGTGGTAGCAGATATGCTACTGATGCAAGGTGCCTTGGTGGAAGTTTGACCAAGACACGGAGATGGGGAGTTAGGGACTTTTAAGTCTCTCCTCAGACTTATCCAGGTTAAGACCTGGGAGCTAGACACTGAGTCTTTGCTCAAAAGAAAAGTTGGGAATGAAGTTCGAGGAACTTGTTCCCAGGGGAAGCTCACGAATGTCGGGATGAGAAAATCCCCGACCCAGATAAATGCGTTAAAGAACCTAGCAGCCATGTGTGTGCAAAAAAACAAAAAACAAAGGAGAGACAAGCCAAACAAGGACGATCCGACGAAGGGGTAGTAAGTCTCCAGTGGAGTCGCCAAGCTGGTTAGGCGCCTCGATCTCGCCCTCTGGGTCGAGTTGACCTGGTGGCATGCGTATCGGGTTTCAAGGGAACCCGAGACTTGAGATCACTCTCTCGAAAATCTTGTTAGGAAACAAAGGCAGGTATACCAACTGTTGAGAGAGGAATTAAGATGGGTTCGGGACTTACTCGGGCTGACTTGCTTAGGCACCCTCTTAGATCACAAAGAAAGCCTTTCAGTCCTTCAACTGGTTCGAAATTGCTTCCCTTGGCATGTACTCTCCTGTTTCTCCAATCACACACACATGGTTAATTTTACAAGACAAGTGGGCCAAGGGACCCCACCTTGTCTTTGGGCTAATGCACATAGGCATGCACATTCAAAAGAAGAAAAAAAAGGTAAGAGGATAGATAAACGAAGAAGAAAGAGATAGAATAGAGGAATGGGGAAGATAGGAATTTGATTAGGTGACTAGACTAACGCAGTAGCTAGACCAGGAAGTGATTGACCTGGCGTAGTAGAAAGGCGAGCACAGTAACTAGATCAGCACAACGATAATACTACTAGATGACAAAACGATGACCGACCAGCCTGGCACGATGGCTAGCCTAGAATGGCAATGCGGGGGGCACGGCGACTAAGATCGACACATCAGCAATACTGCTAGACGACGAAACTACCATGGCAGTGCTTGACTTAACCTCCCTTGATCAAACGAGGGGGAAAGAAGAAAGAAGAGGGAGAAGAAAGGGAGAGGGAAGAGAAAATAAAAAAGGAATCGAGGAGAGAAGAAGGGAGAAGAAAAGAGGAGGAAGAAGAAAGAGAGGGGAGAAAAGGGGAAAGGAAGAGAGAGAATAAAGAAGTAAGAAGAGAGTGAAAGAAGAAAGAAAAGAAAAGAAAAATATGGACGGTAATGAGGCTCTGCCGTCCATGATAGAATGGGGAGAGAGGAAAAAGAACATGGACAACAATGAGCTTTTGCCGTTCATGACAGAAGAGAGAGAAGATAGAAGAAACCATGGATGACGATGAGCTTTCACCGCCCATGACAGAGGAGAGAGAAGATAGAAGAAAGCATGGACGGCGATGAGCTTCTGTCATCCATGATAGAGGAGAGAGAAGACAGAAGAAAACTTAGACGGCGATGAGCTTCCACCGTCCATGACAAAGGAGAGAGAAGATAAAAAAAAACATTGATGACGATGAGCTTCCACCCTCCATGATCGAGGAGTGAGAAGAGAGAGAAAATATAGACATCGATGAGCTTTTACCGTCCATGACAGAAGAGTGAGAAGAGAGAGAAAACATGGATGGCAATGAGCTTACGCCATCCATGACAGATGAGTGAGAAGATAGAGAAAACATAGATGGCAGTGAGCTTCTGCCATCCATGACAAAAGAATAAGGAGAGAGAGAAAATATGGACGGCGATGAGCTTCTACCGTTCATAACAGAAGAATAAGAAGAGGGAGAAAACATGAACAGTGATGAGCTTCTACCGTCTATGAGAGAGGAATAAGAAGAGAGAGAAAATATGGACGACGATGAGCTTTCGTCGTCCATGACAGAGGAATAAGAAGAGAGAGGACATGGATGACGATGAGCTTCTGTCGTACATGATAGAGGAATAAGAAGAGAGAGAAAATATGAACGATGATGAGCTTCTGCCGTTCATGACAGAGGAATAAGAAGAGAGAGAAAACATGGACGGTGATGAACTTCTGCCGCCCATGACAGAGGAATGAGAAGAGAGAGAAAACATGGACGGTGATGAGCTCCCGTCGTCCATGACATAAGAATAAGAGGAGAGAGAAAACATGGATGACGATGAGCTTTCGCCGTCCATGACATAAGAGTAAGAAGAGAGAGAAAATATTGATGGTGATGAGCTTCCACCGTCCGTAACATAAGAGTAAGAAGAGAGAGAAAATATGGACGGCGATGAGCTTTCATCGTCCATGACATAGAAGTGGGAGAGGGGAACTTCGACAGAGGTCCGACCTGCCATTCGGGTTAAGGCCCGGCTCACTGTTTATGTTCCAAGGAGAGGAGAACATCATGCCTAGCGATAGGCTTCGCCATGCATGAATGGAGAAGAGAGAGAAGAGAACAGGGAGAACGGAGGAAGAGAGAAAAGAGAACAGGGAGAAAGGAGGAAGAGAGAAAAGAGAACAGGGAGAAAGGAGGAAGAGAGGGATTAAGAAAGTGAGGAAAGAAAGGAAACATAGAAGATAGAGAAGGAAAGTAAATAAAGAAGATCAGAAAAGAGAGAAAAAAAAAGAGATAAACGAGAGGAGAGAGAAAGAGAGAGATGAGAGGAGGAGAGAGAAAGAGAGAGATGAGAGGAGGAGAGAGAAAGAGAGAGATGAGAGGAGGAGAGAGAGATAGACGAGGGGAGGAGAGAGGAAAAGATAGACGAGAGGAGAGAAAAAGAAAGAGATGAGAGGAGGAGAGAGAAAGTTACCTTCACCAAAGGGTACCAGACTTTTTCTTTTCTCTCTCTCCAAGATGCACCCACAATCTCGATGTAAAATTCTCAAATCTTATTCATCAAATTTAAGAATGAGGGAAGCCCTTTACAATTAGGTTTAGCATGTACTTATAAAATTGGGCCTAAACATGGGTGTATGCCTAAAAACTATTTAAATTGACGATAGTTACAATTTAATTGAATTAAAGAAAAATCTAAAAATGGGTGCAAAATGATTGTTTTGCCCCTTCCCAACAATACGTGAAATTCCAAAACAGCCCATGTTGCTGCCCTAGAACTTACGTGATCTTCCATGGATGATTCGGGGTTGCTCCGGCATCCGTTTGGTCAAAAGATAATTGCTTTCTTATCGGACTCGGCATGACGATCGATTTGATACTAGCTTCGAGCCATGAATCGTGTTTTTAAGCTACAATCGTGCGACTCGAAATTTGTATAGATTTTGAAAACTTCTGATCGATAGTGTGCTTGTTTCTTGATGTTTTTCTTTGGTTTCTTCGCTGAATTGCACTGAGCATGCCATCACGATCACGTTGCAACAAACGCTGCTCCATTTCTTGTCCGGACGAAGATTTTGTCGTCTTGGGTTTTTGGCCGGAATCTGAAAATCGGGCATCCGGAACTTGCAGTGACTTTGACGCCTTCGTGTGCCGAATCCAACTGTTCATCGTACACAGGGTTTGGGCCAGTCATAACCTCGAACCTTACGTACATAATGCTATTGGTTTTGCATCAATCGCGTACGCAAACGTCGTGATATGGCCCCTCGAGCTAGGCATGTCACTATTGAATTTTCTGCAACTATCTTCACGAATCGCCAACTTCTCTCTAACTTTTCTCTCTGCTCAGGTATCGTCACGGGTAGTGCTATTTATCTAAACGCTCATCTTGACAAAACGAACATGCTTACTAAATTTGAGAGCGATCGACTCAAGACGAGTGAAATACGAGTATTCGAAGGTGCTGCTCGTGAATGTAAAAACAGTCACCATTAATGGTGATTTGTTGCAGAGAGGGCGCACAGGAATAGTGTGCGGCCTACTCTTTTTTAGTATTTTAATCATAACTTTATCCTAGAGCGCCCGTTTGAGCCGTAACTAGACCCATAGGGGTTTTTGACCGTGCCAGATCCAATGGCGATGGTCCCACAACTATTTGACGTACCAAAAATAGAGTTCTAGTTACAGGGTCCGTTTCAAGGTGCTAGAGGTTGATTTTCCGAAATTGTTTATTTGTCTGCGCTGCCTTAGACATGTTGGATTGTGACGAAACTTGGTAGGTGGCCTTTTGAAGTCCTTAGGAAGATTCTGACCCATTCTGGGGTAATTTTGAGACTGTCAGGAATTCCATTGTATATCGAGGCTTTATTGACCGGCCTATCTTTTATTCCGCATCGGGGACTCAAGGTGCTGAAAAATGTGTTCAAACAATCACACTTATGGGGACTTCAAAGTGCATCCCCATATCTCTTGTCATAGAAGAAACTTTCTTTTCCTCATCATCAGCATCCATTGCAACCTCTTGAGGAGTAGACTCAGAATCAACGTGGTTGTCTTTATCATCAGCATCCACCGCCTCCTCCTGAGGTTAAATTTGATCAACACTACGATCCAAAACATTCAACTCCACATTGAGTGGAATGACATTCAAAGGTTGCACCATATCTGCTTCAACCAAAGCTAACTCTAGATCAAAGAAGAACTCCTCATACTAAGCTTCTGGAAGATCAGCACTATCATCAATGCCAACATCTTGCAACACATCGACTTGTTCATCCTCTGATTCAATCACCACAATAGCATGCAGATCAATATCCAGAGGATCGAACATCGATATAGACCTCGTTGGTGAGCCCTTCGAAGCCAGACACCTAAAAAGAAGAAACCTCATACTATCCTTATGAAGGAAAATCCAGAGAAGTCCTATAAGCTTTGCAGAAGAGAGCCTGTTAAAAGCCCCCAATGAGCAAGCAAAAGAAGCAGAGAATATGCAACATCCTCACATTTCCCAAAAGAGGCCTCCAAATCTAAAGGATTCACAAAAAAGCACATTGGTTAGGGATCCAAAGGACATTCCATCCAAAAGGTATTAAAAGTTGTTTCCAAAGCCGTGTTGTCCTTTCCAAAGCATGAATATTAGTTTCTAGGGACTTTCCTAGAAATCCACCCAACACCTTTCCACTATCATCTCGATGAAAAGAATTTTATAGAAAACCCTCCATCGGAGCTGGTGTACCTGATGGACTACAATATTGATCACACGCTTTCAATCGTTAAAAATGGAATTAACTTCATTCTGCTCCGCCCCTGGATTACGTGCATCACTATTAGGAAATTCAAAGTTTGGAATCTGTGTACTGACTTCCTTTCTAAAGGAGATAATGCCGCACGAAAATCTCGTTGTAAAATCAGCGATCTTCCTATCCGGATCCACCGTTTTATAAGTTTCAAATTTGAATGGGGTCGTTTCAAACAAAGTGACCGTTTCCCATGTTGTTTCCAACGGGATTGAACTGAATTACCAATTCCCATAATCGCAGCGTCAATAGGCAAAGGCTTAGACCCTCCAGCTTTATGAGTTACCATTTGCCATTCAGCATCAGGCTCAGGACATGAAAGAACCAGAACTGGTACCGATTGATTAAGGACACCAATCCCATCATCACATGTGATATTGATTGAGAAAAAATCAGATGCAACTTGTAATCTTAAATTTCTTTTGGCAAAGCCACCCCAATGCATCTCCAGATTTTAACTCTCACAAAGATGTAATTCGATCATGCCAAAGACGTCCAATCCACCTCACAAAATACCCCACAAACATCTGCTAATTTTTTAATGCTAGAAAGGTTCCATGCATGTAATGGGACACTTCAAAATTTCACCCAAGCGGAGTATCTTTGAAGATAAGATTTATGAGAACTCGGTGCCTATTGATCCAAAGATAGGATCTTTCCTCAGACCCTGCAACCTATGAGGAAGAGCATAGGATACAACATCCTCTTTAGATCGCAGAATGAACAACACCTTGAATCCATTAAGAACTTTCACCTGGAGGACGCAAGATAAACCGACTTTATTTTTGCCAAATCACCTCGAGGATGCAAGATAAACCCTACTCTATTTTTGCCCAATCACTCAGTCCAAAAACATCATTTGTTGGATGAGAAAAAGAACCCAAAATACATGTTTTTGCCTTTGAAAGAAGATCTTCCACCTCCTTACCGGGCACAAAAACCAAAGGAATAACATCTTGAACCTTTACCACTGACATCCCTTCATAAGATCAAAACCTGGATATCCTCCGTGGCGATCGAGTATTGTCACAGACATTTTCGGCTATTACACGATTAAAACATGCAATGTCTCACCCCTCTCTCTCTCGAATTATATCAATATATGCTTCTCTCTCTATCTCTCTCTCAAAATATTTTCAGATTTCCACTGGGAGCTGGTGGGCAGCATTGTAAATCTTGACAGCTAACCAATCAAGCAAACGCCCGATTTCTGCAGAGAATATTTTGTACCAACCACAGTTATTAAGAATGGATATTAAATTTTTTTTTTTACTTATTTTTTATTTAGAAATGAGTCCATTTAAAATTTAAGAGTAATGATCTTATGAGACCCTCTCACACCCATGTGTGTCTAGAAAAGTTATCACATGGGTGTGTGACCTGACTTTTCTAGAGATCTGTACTAAATTTAATGGGATCCTTTAGGGTCCTACACACATAGGTGTGGAAGGGTCTCATAGATACATTACTCAAAATTTAAATATCACATAAAAGGTTTTTTTTTTTTTTTTGTTTTATGGCGGGGTCTGTGCTTAAAGAGTTGAACCATCCTTTTTTAATAGGAATTATCTTGATGAAAAAGGATAAGTACGTATGGCTCTTTTTTTTTTTTGGTGTTAGTTTAGCCTTTTTTTAGGAAGGTTCCCTATTCACATGTTAGTTACCATTATTGCCATCTAGGGGTCTAAAAAA
This sequence comes from Amborella trichopoda, assembly GCF_054954075.1. Classification (NCBI taxonomy): domain Eukaryota; kingdom Viridiplantae; phylum Streptophyta; class Magnoliopsida; order Amborellales; family Amborellaceae; genus Amborella; species Amborella trichopoda. The sequence goes on from NC_142341.1 coordinate 17,481,860, forward strand.
CGGATCGGTGCCCCTGATCGGGCACCACAAAAACCCATCCGGATCTATGAATTGGCGATCCGAATCAGGAATCGGCCGAATCGATCGGAGTAAGTCTTAAATAAAATCCAAAAAAATTATTAAAATTCATTATAAATATATTTTTTTAATAATCGAATAAGAAATTGGGGCACTACATTATTAACTTTCATTTTTTTCATCAGTATGCGAATATTGAGATGTTATTTCCCTGCATGAACTTATGTTAACCATTAAATTTACATTACACAAAAGAAAAATCATAGAATTATCATGGATGAAGTATATAATTATACATAGACTACAATAAAGAATGGATTAAATCGATGAAAAATGGCCCCCAAAATCTCGAATTGACGGAAAACCCTAATCCGCTAAAAAAAACTCAAATTATTACAACCTAATTAACTATAATATAAAATTATTACAACCTAACTAACTATACTAATATATATTGAAATTGAAATTGTTGGTTTACATTTTATAATTATTTTATTATACAAATAATAACAAATCCAAAATATCATCTAATTTAAAATATATTCTTGACAACTGTAAAAAAAAAAGTACATTACATAATTTATAATACAAATAAATTAATAAATAAAATAAAAGATTTGGTTATAATTCTAGAAATTATTAGAATGTGTACCAATTTTCGAAATAATACTTTAATTTTTCAAAAATATAATTTTTTAAATTTCTAGAATAAATTTAGTGGAAGAGATTGTTAGTAGAGAGAGAAAGATTTCAAAGGGCCTCATTGTATGAACTCTATCTTTAAATTAATATTCCTAAATTTATGTTAAAGACCACCATGTTATAAAAATAAAAAATATAATTAAACCATTTATTCCTAGGTTAAAAAATATCTAACAATAGGCATTCATAAATGAGAGAGAGAGAAAGAGCTAATATGCTCCAAGCCTATATTGTATTACCTTTACATATCTAATTTAAGCTTATAATAATCACAGCTTAAACGCATGCTTGAAAAGCATGATACTTGTTGTATTACCTTTTTGACGAGAAAAATAAGAAAATAACAATAAATACTTGTTGTATTAAGAAATACCTTTTATTTTTTTCTTGACAAGAAATACTCGTTGTATTACCTTTTATTTCTTTTTTATAAGAAAAATATGATACTTGTTGCATTACTTTTTATTTTATTATTTGACAAGAAATACTTGTTGTATTACTTTTTATTTTTTTTGACGAGAAAAATAAGAAAGTAACAAGAAATATTTGTTGTACTAAGAAATACCTTTTATTTTTTTCTTGACAAGAAATGCTTGTTGTAATCCTTCTTTTTTTTTTTGACAAAAAAAATCTGATACTTGTTGTATTACCCTTTATTTAATTTTTGACAAAAAATACTTGTATTACTTTTTTTTACGAGAAAAATAAGAAACTAACATGTTGTATTTTTGACAAAAAATACTTTGTATTACTTTTTATTTTTTTGACGAGAAAAATAAGAAAATTTTTATTTTTTTTATGAGAAAAATAAGAAAATAACATGTTCTTGTATTACTTTTTATTTTTTTGATGAGAAAAATGAGAAAATTTTTATTTTTTTGATGAGAAAAATAAGAAAATAAAATGTTGTATTAAAAAGATGGTGCCCGTCCAAGAGATTAGAACCAACGACCTTCAATGGTTAAGGAGTACATGATATTCAAATATGCCACAAGCCAATTATTGCATTAGTTAGGTGAATAAAATATTATATTAGAAAGCAAACATCTTTTAAAGAATTGTCCCACATCGAAGAGACGTGGCAAGAGGAGGCTCTATAAAAAAAGAAAACCAACCCTTACTCAATAAGGTAATGATGCATGGCCACGTGGAAAAGTGATGGTCGACCTTGGTGTCACGTGCGTGATCCATGACATCATTTTAACCTATAAAGAGTGATCCATAAATCATCAAGGCGATCCGTGATAGCATACACACGATTTACTGTGCGCGATCCATGACATCATTTTGACCTATAAAGAGTGATCCATAAAATCATCAGGGCGATCCGTGATAACATACACACGATTTACTGTACACACGATTTACTGTGCAGAATCGCTGGTTCTTCTCTAGAATTTTTGACTTGTAAAGGGCAATCCATGATCTCATCAGCGATCTATGATGTCATCAGGGCGATCCATGATGTCATCAGCGATCCATGATGTCATCAGGGCGATCTCATCAGCAATCCATGATGTCATCAGGGCGAACCGTGACATAAGGGTGATCTATGACGATATCCATGATGTCATTAGGGCGATCCGTGGCATAAGGGTGATCATGATGTGGGAGATTTATGACAATGAAGAACCGGGCGATTCAACTTGACGTGTAAAGGGTGATCCATGATGTCATCAGGGCGATCCGTGACATAAGGGCGATCCATGGCGATCCATGATGTCATCAAGGCGATCCGTGACATAAGGGCGATCCATGGCCATCCATGATGTCATCAGGGCGATCTGTGACAACGAAAAATCGGGTGATTCAACGACATCATTTTGACGTGTAAAGGGCGATCCATGATGTCATCAGGGCAGTCCGTGACATAAGGGTTATCCATGATGTCATCAGGGCGATCCATGACAACGACATCATTTTGACGTGTAAAGGGCGATCCACGATGTCATCAGGGCGATCCGTGACATAAGGGTGATCCATGATGTCATCAGGGTGATCCGTGACATGATACATAGGATTTACTGTACAGAATCACTAGTTCTTCTTTAGAACCGGGCGATTCAATGTGTTACATAGGAATCGACACAGGGTGACCGATTCCTGTGTTGACTCGCCATTTTTTAAAGCAATGTTGCCATCAATAAGTTGAAATAGACTTATCTTTGAGTAGGCACGTAGGTTGGAGTTGGACTTATAAAAAAAAAAAGGTGAAAGTTTAGAGGATTTTTAGAGAGGGAATAAAAGACAATAGGACGCCCGTTGTAATAGTGGTTATTTTTTATGAAATGAAATAAGGTTTTTTATATATATATATATAGATATATGAAAAAGTTTATATTAGAGCCGAGGCTCTAAACAATCAAATTAGAGCCTATCTAAAAACTTTCATTAGAAGAGGTTGTTTTGATGCCCAAATATCCTCAAATTGATCATCTTGACATTAAGATGCACGGACATGAGAAAGAAATGGATTTCAAATTTTGGAAATAGTGTATTTTGTAACACATTTTTGGACAGCCAATTTTCAAGATTTTAAAGTTGTCATAGATCTCTAGATCTACACTATTTTTGAAGCTTTAAAATTTATCAATAAAGATGAAAATATATTTTAAGCTATCAAAAATATTTCCAGTATTGAAACCACATTTCTCAATACTATTTGAAGGTAGGCTCTAATTTGATTGTTTACAGCCTTGGCTCTATACAAATCGCACCATATATATATATATATATATATATATATATATATATATATATATATATATATATATATATATATATATATATATATATATATATATATATAGGGAAAGGATGGGCTTAGCCCGCTCGCACATGTGCTTCAGCTGCGCCCAACGGTCACGGGATTGCTAAATGGACGGTCCGTGAGGCAGTAGGAAAGGGGGGTGAAAGGGCAGCATTTTTTAATGGATAGTTGATACTGTCTGTGGGTGTACTGACATCCTGACGCTTTCTGTCTCTTCGCTTTTTTAAAAACCACGATTCTCTCTCTTCCAAAGCAGAAAGAAGGCCTCTCCCTCTGTTCCAAATAAAAAACGAAGGGATTTGCCTCTCTCTCCCAAAAGTAAACGCCCTCTCTCTCTCTCTCTCTCTACCTTAGTTCGCCTCTCCTGGCTGCTGCAAAGAAGCCCTCTCTCCCCTCCACTCTCTTGCCCCTCCTCCCTCCTTGTTGCTGAGAAGAACCCCTCTCTCCCTGCCACTCTTGCCTTGCCCCTGTTTGCTGACGAGACGAAACCCATGCTATCTGCCACTCTCTTGCCCCTCACTCCAAGGAGGCCGCTCGACTTCCCTGTGCCTCTCTACAGCTCACCCATCTCTAAAGGTACGCCCTCTCTTTGTATTTTACTCAGATTTATAGTAAAAATTGGGTTTATATTTGTGCACCCTATTTGCAAAACCCCCATTGCTCCAATGGAGCTCTCTGTATAAAAAGAGCTCTAATTTTCAACAGTAGCTTCACTTTCTAAAACCATATTTGTGCACCCTAATAGGAAGACTTGAACTCCATTTGCTTAGGGAAGGAATTGGTGTTTCATTGTGGTTGGACGTTTTTCATATTTTTTGGGCATAAGATAATCGATATGAAGGTTTGAAATTTTAGAAGTATGTTCATCAAAAATAGGTGAATCTTTGAAAAATATTTTAAAAATTATTTTACGTGAAAAATATTGACCAAAATACCCCTGTAAAGTTTCAAGGGTATTTTAGTCAATTTGTTTATACGGACTATGTTTTTTATATTTTTATTAGGTGATGTTTGATGAGAAGAACACACGCCTAAAATTTTAAATGATTTAGATTCATAGAAAAAATTAAAATTCAAACACGAAATGAGGTCGTGACCGTCAGATCGGCTCATATTCAATCTGGGCTGTTGGGCTCATTTCTTCATATTAGCCCTTAGGCTAACAGTAATACCTTCCATATATATATATATATATATATATATATATATATATATATATATAATAATGATACTATGAGACCCTCTCACACATATGTGAGTAGGACCCCAAAAGATCACCATTAAATTTTGACACAGATCTCTATAATAGTTATCGCATGGGTGTGGGACTTAGGTGAATGGGTTTATTGATAACGTTTTTAGACATCTGTGTTAAAATTGAATGGTGATCCTTTAGAGTCCTACTCATATTGGTGTGGGATGGTCTCATAGTATCATTACTCTAGACAAACCCTATATATATATATATATATATATATATATATATATATATATATATATATATAAAAGAAGTGTTATGTATATCGGTCTAAGAAGGGTAGGACCTTAAACTTTCCCTTAACCCATCCTATGCCTAGGTAAAGGAGCTGGGTTGTATTAGATAAGCAGCCAATATAAAACTGTGCCAAAACTTATCATAAATCCTGAACCTACAATATCTGCTTATGCTAGGGCATTTCCCCAGAAGCGATGCGTTGCACCAAACTTTGGGTATAGCTAGAAATGAGTAAGGATTAGTTAAAACATTCCTTATACACGATGCGTCGCAATTGCAATGAAAAATATGCAAAAGATTCTCACGACATTCTGGACGAGCGCACAAAGGTAAAGAACCTAGTTTAAGAGAATAGGATTCTCTAGCCACATGCAATATATGAACGCTTGCAGGTAAAAGTATGAAGTTAATGGATAAAACGAGATGAAAAAGAGTAAACATAGCATGTCTACATGAAACTAAATGGAAAGGAGAAAAAAACTAAAGAAATAGATGGGTATAAACTTTGGTATATAGGAAAAAATAATAATAGAAATAGTGTAGGCATAATAGACAAATATTTACAAGAGATAAAGTAGCTAATGTCAGGAAAATAGGTGATAAACTCTTATTAATTAAACTTGTATTAAGGGAAGAGATAATTAAGTGCTTATACATTTCAATTAAGAAGAGAAGATAGAATTTTAAGAAAAAATTGGGAGGACATGGATGGAATCGTCTATTACATACCAAGTGGAGAGAATGACCAATTTAGGAGGGGACTTAAATAGTCATATAGGGAAAGATAGCAAATGACATGAAGAGGTACATGGGGATATGAGAACAAGTCTATCTGGCTTCTATGTAATGACTGCATGATTATTCCAAGAGATAGTTTAACTACCCACATATGTTCGTGGTTATGGACGTCTGCATAAAGATATGGAAGAGAAGGGGTGAAATTAATAGGTGTCTAATAACTAGGTGGCCGAATTTGAAAAAATATATTTATTTAGGGATAAATTATTGAAAGAAAGAAAATGGAATTTTGAATATGAAGTCAATGTTATGTGGAATGAGATGACTAACTATATTAAGAAAGTGGCAAGATAAGTTTTAGGATAATCTAGAGGGAAAAAATTTCGGTGCGGAAATTTAGTGGTGGAGTGATGAGGTTCAGAATGACAGTATAAAAAAATGAACATTTATAAAACTTGACAGTGTAATAGAAATAATAAAAACTTAGAAGAATATAAGAATGCAAAGAAAAACACTAAACATATAGTAAGCAAAGCTAAACTTAAGGCATTTGATCATCTATATAATAAACTAGGAACAAGAAAGTGTGAAAAGGATGTCTTTAAATTAGCAAAATGATAAAAAAAAAAGAGTATAAGAATCTAAACCATATTAAATGCATTAAGAGTGAGGACCAAATGGTCATGATAAAGGATAAAGATATCAACAGAAAGTGGAAAGTTTATTTTAAAGATTATTAAAGGACATACATAGTAGGAACATAATAGTAGAAAGAATTGTTAACATAAATGAGAGCAGAGGTCATAAATACATTCATAGGATTAGGATATCGGAGCGAAATAAGTCTTGAAGAGGATGAAGATAGGAAATGCTTTAAGACTAGATGGTATCCTAATAGAGGTTTGGAAATACATGAGGAGAATAAATAAAATGTCAAACAAATTGAGGAAAAGCATTGTAGTACTTATTTATAAGAACAAATGAGACATACAAAATTATACGAACTATCGATTCATCAAACTTATGAGCCACACTATGAAGCTCTGGGAGAGAGTGATTGAGCAACAACTAAGGCATGAAACGAGTATATCAGAAAACCAATTCAGTTTTATGCCAGTGAGAACAACAACCGAGGCTATTTTCTTACTTAGACGACCAATTGTGAAGTTTAGGGAAGGGAAACGAACTCCACTAGTCTTATTGATCTAGAGAAAGCTCATGATAGAGGGCCTCGAGATTTAATTTAGTGGGTGTTGGAAAAGAAAAGACTCTCCAGACACTACATGGACTTGGTGGAAGATATGTACGATAGAGCACTAACTAGTGTACAAACAATTGTTAGAGAGACGAATGAGTTTTTAGTAACACTAGGTCTACATCAGGAGGTCAGCATTGAGCCCATACCCCGTTGTTAGTTATGGATGACTTAACTAGGCACTTACAAGATGAGATGTCGTGGTGTATGTTGTTCTTAGATGATATAATTTTGATTGATGAGACTTGAAACGACATTAACATAAAGTTAGAACTATGGAGGGATGCTCTAGAATCTAAAAGTTTTAAAATTAACTGGACTAAGACATAGTATACGAAATGTAAGTTTAGTAATAATAGAAGTAGAGATGAAGAAGTAGTTAAAACTGTCAGCCAGGAAATTCCAAAAAGAATACACGTTCGATATCTTGGATCAATAATCTAGGAAAATGAAGAGATTGAGGAAGATGTCACATATAGATTTAGAGTTGGGTGGGCGAAGTAGAGATGTGCAAATATAATTTTATGTGATAGCTACATACTAATGAAGCTGAAGGGTAAGTTCTATAGGACAACTGTGAGACTTGTTCTATAAGGCAGAATGTTGGGCAGTCAAAAAATAATATACCATAGAATGTGTGTAACTGAGATGAGAATGGTGAGAAGGATTAGTGGCAAGACAATAAGAGATAGAAGTCGAAATGAATACATTCAAGAAAATTTAAGTATAATACCAATAGGTAAAAAAACGAGAGAGAGTAGACATAGGTGGGTTGGCTAGTTTTGGTGCATACGTAGTCTAACAACTATTAGGAGATGCGAGTTAATTCATGTGGAAGGCTGAAAACGAGCAAGAAGTTGGCCTTAAAGGACATGGTTGGAAGTAGTGAGAAATGATACAAGGACTCATTGCTTCACTAAGGGTATAGCCCATAATAGAGCATAATAGAGGACCATGTTTCGTGTAGCCAATCCCAATTAGTTAGAAAAAAGCTTTGACAATGATGATGATAATGATGATGATGATGATATAATATATATATATATATATATATATATATATATATATATATATATATATATATATATATATATATGGAAAAATTTGGGATTAGCCCACTAGCTCATATGAACATATGAGCTCAACGGCCCAGATTGAATCTGGGTCGATCTGATGATCATGGATGTCCGGTAGTGTTTGAATTTTAATTTTTTTCTACACATCTAAATCACTTGAAATTTTAGGAGTATGTTCATAAAAAATATTTGAATCTTTGAAAAATATCAAAAAATATTTTACACGAAATAAATTGAAAAAAATACCCTTGAAAAATTTTGGGGGTATTTTGGTCATTTTATTTTTCATGAATAATTTTCTCTATATTTTTATTAGGTGTGCCTTGATGAGAAAATAATATGCCCAAAATTTCTCAAGTAATTTGGAATTGTAAACAAAAAAATTTAAAATTCAAACACGAAATGTGGTCGTGACCGTCAGATTGGCCTAGATTCAATCTGGGCAATTGGGCTCATATGCTCATATGAGCTAATGGGTTAATCCCATATTTTTTTTATATATATATGAAGTTTTTTTTCCAATGCCTATAGGCGAAAATGAACAATGATTTCGCCTACCCTCATCACCGTCCAAAGTTCATCGCATGGTCACTATTGTCTGGTAGTGTTTTATTTTTCATTTTTTTTTCACAAAGCAGAATGATTTGAAATTTAGAGTATGTATTCATAAAAATAGATGAATCTACAAACAATATCAAAAAAATATTTTACATGAAAATAATTGACCAAAATACCCCCAAAACATTTAGAGGGTATTTGGTCAGTTATTTTAGCGAATAATTATTTTTATATTTTTATTAGGTGAGCTTAACTAAGATGTACACAAGATCCAAATTTCATATTATTCTGATTTTTAGAAAATAAATGGAAAATAAAACTCTACTGGATAATCATGACCATGCGATGAATTTTGGACGGTGATGAGGGTAGGCAAAATCACTGTTCAATTTCGCCTATAAGCATTGGGAAGACTTTTCATATATATATATATATATATATATATATATATATATATATATATATATATATATATATATATATATGGAAAAATATCTCTATAACCCCAATTTTTAAGTTTCATTTCACAATAGACTCAAGGTTTGAAAAGATATCTTAGGGCATAAAAATTCTAGATTTTATTTCTTATAACCCTCTGAGCTAATTTAAACATGTTTTTTTAGGCCAAACAAATCTAAAAAGATATTCTTTTTCTAAAAGCCATACTCCCAATGTAATTATGAATTTATAATTGTGTAGATTTATTTATTCATAAAGGTCACACTTTTGTTTTTTGAATCATGTTTATCACAATTTGTAATTAATAATTATATATTGATAGCCAAATCCTATATTTTATTTACATTATAAATTATAAAATGTATTATTTTTATTATAGTTGTAAATAATTTTTTAAAAAAATTAGATGATATTATAAAGCAAAATTTAAATTTATTAATACATGGAAAGAACATCTCAATATTCACATATTGATGCAAAAAATTGAAAGTTATTCATGCAGTACCCCCATTTATTATTGGATTCCTAAAAAGCAACATTTATAATGATTTTTAATAAATTTTTTAGATTTCTTTTAAGGCCAAATCTGTCCAATTCCCAATCTGAAACGCCGATTCACTGATCTAGATGGGTTTTTAGAGTGCCCGATCCTGGGTGCCGATCCGTTTTTAAACTACTGATATATATATATATATATATATATATATATATATATATATATATATATATATATATATATATATATATATATCGAGAGAGAGAGAGAGAGAGAGAGAGAGAGAGAGAGAGAGAGCCGAGACTTTAAACAATCAAATTTGAGCCTACCTCAAAAAATTTCATTAGAATAGGTTGTTTTGATGCCCAAATATCTTCAAATTGATCATCTCGACATCAAACATCAAGATGCATGGAATTGAGAAAACAATGGAAGTCAAATTTTGGAAATAATGTATTTTGTAACGCATTTTTGGACTGTCAAATTTCAAGTGTTCATAGATCTGTCGATCTACACTATTTTTTAGCTTTAAACTTCATCAATAAATATGAAAATATATTTCAAGATTTCCAATAGTGAAACCACGTTTCTCGACACTATTTGAACGTAGGCTCTAATTTGATTGTTTAGATCCTAGGCTTTATACAAACCGCATCATATGTGTGTACCCGCACACATAAATTAATTAAAACTAGTGTTTGAACCGCCTAGCACACTGACCACTTAAAGCACCTCTTTAGTGGCAATTTCTATGTCAAACGATGTTAAATTTTGGAAACTTACACTCCCATCCTTATGATTTTATGAAATAAGTGGTCCTGAGAGTTAACTCCTTCCATACAATGAATTGGGCGGTGATGGGGAGTATGTGACCTATTATCAAAGGAAAAGTCGCAATGAGATAGGTCCCATCCATCTCCGTCATTAGTAAACCCTTCTCCCTTGATTGGATGGCGATGATCACAATGACCACCCATGTAAAGTTGTGACGATCATCTAATTTTTCATGTAATAAGCACCTCCAACTTCGGCTTAAAATTGCCTAAAATAAAACATTTACCAATTTTTCCCTGACCACCCTGATCGCAGCTTTCAATTTTGAGCTGGCTGAGAAGGCTTGAGTTGTTACATCTTAATTCGAGGGATTATAGTATTTTATTTTTAATCATTATTCTATAAATAATTTTGCATTGAAAGTCGGAGCATGCATACATCCGACAAGGGCGCACATGATAAAAATAGTAAAAAACAATATTCCTTGCAATGAAATGAATACCGTTCAAAGTTTAAGTTGCATTTTGGTCGTATATTTTCATGAGAAGTATATTTTTTTTATTTTTGCTAGGTGTGCCCTGGGAAGGAGATGGGACGCCCAAAGTTTTAAAAATAAAATATTTATTTAGCATGATATTGTAATATGAGTCATCTTAGATTAGATTCAAATCAAATAGCTAAGAAATGGGATCTACATTTAAATCAAATAGCTAAGAAATGGGATTATATGTATATAATATATGTGGTTGCGGTCACACAAAAAACTTTCCAAAATATAAAACGAGTACTTTTATTCTCTTTTTTAAGTATTTTTCTTTAACATACTCCCCATTACTCTCCTTTTCTCACATATTTTATAAACCTCAATTAACCATAGACTCTTTAGTAAAAATATATAAGCTAGTTGTGGTTTACAAATAGTAAAATGCAGTGGTTTAAAAATCACCAAGTTGCCATAGACTCAAGTGATTCGACAAGAGAATCGGTCACCCCGTATCAATTCTAGCTAAAAACAGGAAATCGCCCGTGTTTGGAAAGGAACCTGGTGAGTCGGGTGATTTTGACATCACGAAACGACACGGGAATCGGTCACCCCGTGCCGATTCTAGCTAAAAACAAGAAACCGTCCGCGTTCAAAAAGGAACCGGGCGAGTCGAGCAATTTTGACGTCATGAAACAACACGGGAATCGGTCACTCCATGTCGATTCTAGCTAAAAACAGGAAACCGTCTGGTGGGGAGTCGGTCATCTTGTGTCGATTATAGCTAAAAAAGGAAACCGCCCGGTGGAGAATCGGTTATCCCGTGTCGAGAATCGGTCACCCAAGGTCGATTCTAGCTAAAAATAGGAAACCGCCCGTGTTTTGAAAGGAACCGGGCGAGACGTCAAAACACGGGTGAGTCGGGCATGTACAATTGCCGCCAAGTGCGTCGGGCGTGTAAGTCTCCACGTGTGACAAGCGTGTAAAAGCATCGAGTGTGTACTTGTCGCCACGTGCGTCGGGCGTGTAAGTCACCACGTGTGACAGGTGTGTAAAAGTGTCGAGCATGTACAAGTGTCGCCACGTGTGACGGGCGTGTAAAAGCATCGGGCGTGTACACGTGTCGCCACGTGTGACCAGCGTGTAAAAGCGTGGCCACGTGTGACGGACCGACAACCTTTTCACGTGCGCAATAGATCATGGTACGAATGAGTATTTTATGGACGTCAAACTTCTTTAGGTTTTTCGATATGGGATTTTAGTAAGGTACGTAGGCTTGAAAACATAATATAATATATGTTTTTATTGTACAAAATAAGACAATTATTGTCTTGTGGTGTAGTCAATTATCACTTATGTTTCCCTCTCAAGAGAATCCTAGCTAGAACCTCATGGCAACCATCATCTTACTTATTTTTTTTGTCAAAAAAACAAATAAAAGTTACATTAACAAAAAAACAAAAGTTTTGACAAAAAAATAAAAGTTATGATTAAAAAAAAAAAATTACCTTGACAAAAAAATAAATTTTTGTCAAAAAAGAATAAAAGTTACATTGATAAAAAAATAAAAAGTTATGACAAAAAAATAAAAAGTTATGACAAAAAAATAAAAAGTTACATTGACAAAAAAATCAAAGTTATGACAAAAAAAAAGTTACTTTCATAAAATAAAATAAAAAAAGTTACCTTTATAAAAAAATAAAAGTTATGACAAAAAAATAAAAGTTACCTTGACAAAAAAATAAAAGTTACGACAAAAAAAATAAAAGTTACCTTGACAAAAAAATAAAAGTTATGACCAAAAAATAAGCTTTTGTCAAAAAATAAAAATAAAAGTTACCTTGACAAAAAAATAATTGTCAAAAAATAAATAAAAGTTATCTTGACAAAAAAATAAAAGTTATCTTAACAAAAAAATGTTACATTGACAAAAAAATAAAAGGTACTTGAGCAGCACCGTCTTCTTATTTTTCTTGTCAAAAATATATAAAAAGTAATACAACAAGTATTTATTGTCAAAAGTAAATAAAAAGTAATACAACAAGTATCATACTTTTCAAGCATGCATTGGAGCTACGATTATTCTAGAAACCTTAAAAATTTTGATTTTTGAGACCTAAAAAATTAGATTTTTGAAAAATTAAAGTGTTATTCCGAAAATTGGTACGTATTCTAATAATTTTAACATTGATAACCAAATATTATATTTTATTTATTAATTTATTTACATTATAAATTATGTAATTTACTATTTTTTCTTACTGTTGTCAATAATATATTTTAAATTAGATGATATTATAAGATATTTTGGATTTGTTAATATTTGTATAGTAAAATAATTATAAAATGTAAACCAACAATTTCAATTTCAATATATAAGATTATAGTTAGTTAGGTTTTAATAATTTTGGATTAATGTTAGTTAAGTTGTAATAATTTGGATTTTTTATAGTGGATTAGGGTTTTCTACCAATTCGAGATTTTGGTGGCATTTTTCATCGATTTAATCCATTATTTATTATATTTTATGTATGATTATATACTTCATCCATGATAATGCTATGATTCTTCTCTTGTATGACGTAAATTTAATGGTTAACATAAGTTCATACCGGGAAATAACATCTCAATAATCGCATATTGATGAAAAAAATGAAAGTTAATAATGTAGTACCCCCATTACTTATTAGATTTCAAAAAAACAATATTTGTAATGAATTTTAATAAATTTTTTGGATTTGTTTTTAAGATTTAATCCGATCGATTCGACCGATTCTCGATCCAAATTATCGACTCATCGATCCGGATGGGTTTTTAGGGTGCCCGATCTGGGGCACCGATCTGTTTTTTAAACCACTGGTAAAATGCATGCACACCAATCATCTATCGCTAATCATACATGGTGATTCCAAACCGATCCTTCACTAAATGACCTCCTTGTCATAGAAACGTTCATCTCAACCGTCAATAACAATAGAACGCCGACAACATTCAGTATTTTATTTTATTTTTTTTATTTTATCGTTAACGTAGATTTTCATTAAGCAAGAGCGAAAGCTAAAAAATATAAAATAAAGTGTTACAAAAAAAGCAACAAAAAAACGAAAGAGGCGGAAAGAAAGAGAAAGAGGAGAGGGAGAGGAGAAGGAGAAGGGGCAGGTCACGGAGGAAGCCGAGCAGAGCATTAGCGTCACAAATTTTCTCACGGTTGATAGGGTGATGCATCAAATACATCAACAGATAAATCAATGATTTAAAAAAGTTGCTACTTCGAGGCCATCAGATCACAGCCAAGCATTTCTAGGGCAGAAAATGTCAGAAGTTTCTTGATCTCTTGTTTCTCTTAAATTTTTACACTTCTCTTAATAAAAGATCCCTGGTTTGACTTGGACAATGCCCAGAGGTAAGGTTTTACGTTTCTCTTAATAAAATTTCCATCCTCGCTTGCACTTGCCCCAGTCAGACCCAAGGGACTCAGGCTAGGGCCCCTATCCAACTACAACCCAAGTCTAACTTTTTAAACATTTTCATAATCAAACTTTTTTACTTTGGCAATGAACATGCTATTTTTTTCTATATTGGTTCAATATTAACACAGGCGTCGACACCAACAAGCGCTAACCGGGATGTGTTCTCCAAAGTTTTCTACACATATAGAGTATACCTGTTTGGTTCCTGAAAATGGGTCTCTAGGATAATCATTTCAATGGAAAAGGCCTCGTCCCCCCAGGGTGGTAGTCTTAAATAAGTGGAATTAACCTTTTCAAGAGATGAAAGAGAGCCATAGGCCCCAAAAAATTATGAAAAGTTATAGTTTATATATTACAATAGAATAGTTATATTATAATATATATTTGTTTATGTTCCAAACTAGATCCTTGGGATGAGCTCAACTCAAATCTTTGCAAAATTAAGTTATTTTATGAAATAATAAAGAAAGTGGGGTCACTTGAATTATGGGCTCAAGAATGACAGATTTATTCTGATTTGATTCTTTCTTAGGTCCACTAGCATCACCAGCTTCCATAATGTGTGTAAATTGCTTTAAAAACTCTTTGAAATTTTCCTAAGAAATAAAAAAAATTACAAAAAATAAACTAATTAATGAAGAGAATACAACTAAATTAAACAAGAAAATAGATACTTACTTCTGGGAACCTGGAACTTGGAGTTTCGGGCTTGGAACAGGTCGCTCTCGGGTTCTCACCCAAATCGAGGTGAGAAATGACCCTCAAGTCCCTTACTCCCCATCTACCAACATCAACGGCCCACTCATTGGTGTTACTTGCATTGGTAGCACTACGACCACCTCTCATCGGATTCACACAGTTACCAGCAAAACACTTGCTGGTCCCACTGCTCGGGGAATCCGAAAGGTCACCTCTCTCTCTTTCGCAATCAACATATGCCTACCATTGTCTCTATGGGTCGCCATGCGGCCACCCCCCACTCTCCATCCCTCCATGTTTACAATGCAAAATCAGAGAGATCTTTAGAGGAAGATCCCTTGGATCTGAACACCACAAACTGATTTTTAAAAGAAGTGATAGAGAATGTAGGGAAAATCAAATTCTGACCTGAGGCCAGATCTGCTAAGAAATGGTTAGATATGCTCTCAGATCAGTGGCAGAGCCAGCATTGATCCGAAATACGAAACACTGTATAAAAAGAAATAAACTAACTATTTCTAATTAAAATGCCATAAAAAGAAGAAATAATGAAGAGTGAAAGAAATATACCAGACTGGGCCAGATGGCCCGGGACTCCCGAGGCTTCGAGGCCTCACCTGTATGAAAACGGTGTCCTCTTGTTTTTCTCTCTTCAGGTTTTGACTAGGTCTTGGCTTAGTTGAATGGGTTTTCTTGATCTAAGGATGGCTGAAACTAGGGTTTTCCTAGGTCTAGGTTTCTTAGGTCTAAGGTTTTACAAAAGGTATCAAACTAGGGGTTTTTTTTTTAGCCAACTCTTTTCTAACCTAATTCTTAGAAGAAGCCCACATAAACAGCCACAAATTTTCATTTTTATAGATTGGGAATCGACTCAAAAGGGCAACTTACTATCATTAGCAAATCGCTAGCATGAATCTGCCATTTCTAGGGGTCTCGCGTCTAGGAGGCACCAGTGGCGTCACCCTGCCAAAAATGATCAAATTCAGGAAATTTGACCCAAAATAGCTGGGGGACCTTTGGCATGCAAAAACTTCTATTTTCGGGCAGTTAGAGCTGACACTGGCAATGTCGCCCATGTTAGGACGGCTCAAAAACAGAAATTTCTTATGCATAGCAGATTCTGGTGCTCATCAAGATGCTGCTTGCAAAAAATCGTTCAGTTTGGGTCAGTTTAGGCTGGGCAACATTGGTAGTGTCGCCCAAGCTAGGACTGCCCAAAATGGCAAAATCCTGTTCAAGATTGATCAATGAGTTGTCCTGCAAAAAATTGATGATTTCGAGTCAAACCAGGTTGGGCGACACCAGTGGTGTTGCCCGTGCGACATTGGCACACTGATGGCAGCACTAGTAGTGTAGCCTAGTCCGGGTTGGGCGGCACTAGTAGTGTCGCCCAATCTGGGTTGAGCAGCACTAGTAGTGTCACCCAGTCTGGGTTGGGCAGCACTATTAGTGTCACCCGGACATGACACGACCAGTGTCGCCCAGACTATAAGGTAGGTAGAATGGACTATGGTTGGGGGTTTACTAGGATAGTGTGGTCCTATGAGTTTAAAAAAACCACATAATTTGTCAGTTTTAAAATGGGGTGTCTATAGTTGCCCCTCTTTGGCACTTCATGTCCTTTCGAGGGGCAGGTGAGCGATAAAGATGGTGGCGTTCCCCGTCCTTCGAGGGGCATGTAAACGACAAAATAATATAGACATTTTAAATTTCATCTTGACATTACGTGGTCAGAGGGTGCACCAACTAATCCCTCCAAATCATTACGCTCCCGAGCTCACCGACCTAGAGCATTTTCATTTTAGGGTTTTCAACGTGAGATGTCAGTAAGTTACACACGCTTGAAACTCAAGTTGGATTTTCTGGCCATGCCACTTAACTTCAAGGATTTTCACAATTTCAAATTCTTAAACTTGACATTTTCTTTGATTTTTCCTAAGGCTTTCTATAGGTTTTTCCTATTTGGGAAAATGTTTGGTCAAGTTAATTATGAACAGAGAGATGAGACAGCAACGCGGTGATCATCATATACGGGTGTCCAAGCCCCTTTCGTTTTAAAAGACATTTTAGAAATTTTGAAAGTAGAGGGAGATTTGAAATAGAACCCAGAACTTGGACATGTTACGATTTTAACAAAGAAATTAAGGTTTTTGAAAACACAAGACATATAGTGAAAAAATTTTAAACGATAAAGATATTTTGAAAAACAAATTTTTAGTTAGTAGTTTTAGTTCTGCAACCATAGAACCCTCTAAGTAGTTTAACGTCATGCAGCGATGGACAACACACTCAACCTTTTACGTCATACGGGGCTAGATGAATACACCCGACCTTTTACATCATACGGGGCTAGACGAATATAGTCGACCTTTAACATCATACAGGACTAGACGTTTTCTGAATATACCCAACCTTTTATGTCATACCGGCCTAGACGTTTTCTTAATACACCCAATCTTTTACATCATACGAGGCTCGACGTTTTCTGAATACACTCAACCTTTTATGTCATACTGGGCTAGACGTTTTCTGAATACACTCGACTTTTTACGTCATACGGAGCTAGATATTTTCCTGTCTCGGCTCTTTTACATCGCACGAGTTTGAAGTTTTTCCTATCTCGACTCTTTTACGTTGCACGAGTTTGATGTTTTCCTATCTCGGCTCTTTTACGCCGCACGAGTTTGACGTTTTCTTAATTGGATTTTGGTTGGCAGTTTAGGCTCATGCCACCGAGGAGATTTTTTCTTTTTGAAATTTTTTTTTTTTTAAATTAGTTTGGCAGTTTAGGCTCATGCCACTAAGGCATTTTTTCTTTTTTATTTCATTTTTATTTTTATTTTTATTTTTATTTTTATTTTTATTTTTATTTTTATTTTTATTTTTATTTTTTATTTTTTGGCTAGGCGACATGGGTAGTATTGCCAAAAGAAAAACTTTTTCTTTTTTTTTGCCTGTCTTGGGGATTTTTTTTTTTTGGTGGGCAACACCACCAGTGTCGCCCATAGAAAACACTTTTTTTTTGGTGTGTCCGTGTCGCCCATAAAAGCCTTTTTTTGTTGGGCTTTTTTTTTTTTTTGAAAGCTTGGGTCTTATGGTTTAACCACTTGTGACCCCTTTGGTGGACCCTAGATGAACGTGTCGAGTCCTTGCTTGAATCTTCAGGATGAGGAATCATCAAGTATTTCTTTATCTTCCAACCTTAACTCTTGTATTTCAATTCAAAGGAGAGTTCTCTGGAGTTTTCAAGCAAAAAATAGTTTTGAAAATATAGGATACTACCCCTAGGTGTTAAGAATCTCTTTGGATTTTTTATTTCGTTCCTCCGCCATCTACCTTTCGAAGTCTAGATAATCGAGGTCCTTAACAGTATTCCATCAGGCTAATGCTCATTGATTTTTCTTTTGAAACCACTTTGACTCAAGAAGAAGGAAGAGAAGATGTTTAGAGAGAAAGGACTTTGGAGAATATGAGGAAGGAGAGAACTTCTTATTTTTCATCGCCCCAGGGTCAGCCTGTAGCCTTTTTTTCCAATGCTTGGGGTTCCTTTCTGATTTTCAGCCCAGTGGATTTTTTTTTTATCGTTCCGGGGTCCCTTTTGAGTGTTCAGCCCTTTTGATTTTTCAACGCTAAGGGTTCCTTTCGAATTTTCAGCCCAGCGGTTTTTTTTTATATTTATTTTTGAAGAAGAAAACAATTGACAAAGGAAGAGGGGGAGGAGGAAGAAGAAGAGTCAAGGTGCCTTTCTTTTTCTTTTTCTTTTTTTTTTGTTGCAGCAGTTCACTCTAAGATCATGTAGGAATTCGATCATCTTTCCCTCCTCTAAGTGGCAAGGAGGTTCTAATATTGATTATCCTCTGATTTCCCTCACACCAGGTTGGCATCCAATATCTCTTTAACAATAGTTGTTGAATTTCCGTCAAACTTTTTCTTTGAACTACCTCTACTTGAATCATGATTTTGGGACAAAAAAAAAAAAAAATCACTCTTAGTTTCGTAATCCCTCAATCTTTTGCATGGATAAATAAGCTCATCAGGGTTTTCCCGTTAATGGAGTACTTTATGTTACACATTAGGCGTTAATGCCTTTTGAAGTGTGAGGCATGAATGCCTCATTTGGTTATTTGCAAGGGATGAGTGATCACCCAACTCCTTTTCGATTATCTGTTTTATTGCAAATTTTGTGTTACTTTTTAAAGGTTAACTCTATAGTAGGCTCCTTCTCAGTGCTCGAGCTTGAGTGAGACTCTTGCGCAAGAAGTGTGATTGAGTTACTATTGGATGACCTTATGGCATATTGGGAGTTGACAAACATGGGCTCAATCTCATTAATTGCCCTTGTCGTGCTCTCTTCATGAGAGGAGACTGCCCATATTTAATAGTTTGATGGGGTGCCCATGCAGGGCTTTCTGTTTCGTTGGGAACTTGGTCTTCATGAGATGAACTTTCTTTATATGGGGGTGCCCCAGTTATTGGAGGTGTGCTCTTGCCCCATTTAAGCTCAGAAATTCCCTCATCTTGAGGAGGTGGCCCAATTTGTCCTTCAGCTTTTAATTCCTCGTTTCAGATGGGTGGATCATCTAGGAAGTCTTGTGAAGGTAGCCCAGGTGACCCCCTTACAATTTCTAAAGGTTTGAGCTCTGTCGACTTTAGTGAAGGCGTCAAATCTTTGGGAATAGTCACATCTGAGCTCTTTGCATCTTCACCATCTACAACTGGGTTCATCTCAGAAGCTGACTCAATTAAATCTTCTATGCTTGTCTCCTCATCCCATATAGGTGGGTTGACGAGGAAGTTTGGTGAAGGTTTTCCTTTTAGAAGATCCAATAGATCTTCTTCGGGCTCTTGGAGGTAGTGACCACTAGCAAATATGAATTGAGCCTAGTCATCTTCTTCGACCCTACTCTCGATCATGTGAATGACAATGTTCTCTTTCGGGTTGTCTTAAGCTCCCATCTCCAGTCATTGTGACCATATTTTCGGGGAGAGGATTAGCAAGGATACCCATCTTTTGATTAAGTTATTCAACAGGCTGATTTTTCGATGGGATAGTGATGTTCCCCCTATCGATCAACCCTTGAATGACCCATTTCAAATGATAGCAATTTTGAGTGTCATGTATGTGATTCTGGTGCCATTTGCACTACTTGCTCTTGTCCATGACTTGGAATGGTGGCGCCGATGGTGGTGGGAGATAAACCATGTTTCTAGACAAGAGGAATTCTAGTACTTTCTCTAATGGGTCTTTGAGAGAAGTGAAATTATCCTCTCACCTTTAGTTGTTATTTTGAGTGTTGACTCTAGGCTGATTGTTGTGTTGGGCGGCTGAACCTTGAGTCGGTCCGTTAATGATAATTTCATTAACTTGATTGGAAGAATTCCCCTTGTTGTCGTTATTATTTTTGTTTTTATTTTGGGGAGTAGTTATCAATTTATTCTCAGGCCTGGTGCTGAGGGGTGTTCTTCTAGACCTTTCATGACGTGCCACCTACTCAATCATGGAGTCGAAAGAGTAGGGGATAAGATCTTGGCTGAAGAAGGTCCTGTATTCGAGAGCCGCATTTTCTAAGGCCATGAAGATTTTGGCTGAGTCCGTGAGTGGACATTCGATGACCCGCATTGCGGCTTCGTGGAATCGATTGATAAAGTCCTCAAAGGATTCTCCAGGGTTTTTCTTTGTTGTGCTGAGTTCAATCAGGGATATAGGCCTTGGTGTCGATTCATGGTAGTGGGAAACGAATAGGTTGAACATTTCATCTAAAATGATGTGCGGTTGAGTACTCATCACTCTTCAATGCCAGTTCAGAGCCTCGATGGACAAAGTTTGCGAAAATATGGCCTTTAGTTGATTTGGCCTATCTCGCACAGTCGAACGGAGAGGAGGTATGCGTTAACATGGGTATCTGGTTCGCTTTTCTCATTAAACTTATTTCGGAATTCAGGGATGACGAATCCGAAGGGAAGGTCCTCTATGCCTCCGAGGGTCTCATGAATATAGGCCTTCGGGGGTAAAACTTCTTGAATGCCCATTCTTACAAGCATATCTTGCATTATTTTCATGGTGCCTTTGTACTGAGCACTCGGCATGATGGTAGCCCCACCGGTTGGCGGGTTCCCAAGTGTAGACTGATGAGTCAAGGCTTAGGGTATGTATTGGTTTATATGGACCTGAGGTTGATGAACCGTAGTCATCGGGGGAGCTTGGTATACATGTGCTTGAGGGACGTATTGTCCCACAAGTGTCGCCACCGGCTGCGAAAATTGCACGGTTTATTGGACCGAAAGAATTACAGTGACCGATTGAAGAACTGGTTGACTCGGTTGTCCTAGGGGTTGCCCTATACCACTAAATTGGTTCGGAATCAACCCATGTGCTAGAGCATTAACAGTATAACCTCGGTCAACTAAACTTTGGAGGATAACTTGGATATCTGCATCACCTAAGGGTCAGTTCAGGTCAATACCTCTGTTTCGTACAACTTTCAAGTTATCATGAGTTGTACTATGGTGGCTTGAGGCTGACTCAGATCCCTTAGACCTAAGTGGGTCTTGGTTTCGACGTCGCCGTGCCTCGAGGTTATTCTGGTTCAAGTTTTGAGAATAAATGTTTAATACAGCATGAACTTCTTCCCTCACTCGACTTTTACTTTGGTTGCTCAAGAGCCCTTGTAGTATGACCCAGGTCGACTATTTAAAGTCTTTCGGGTAGAACTGGCTTTTCGGGCTACGCAATCTCAGGATTAGGAGTCGATCCTTGAGACTCTGCCTCTAATTGAAGACTCGAATGCCTAAAGATGGACGGATCCAGGTTCTAGCCGTAATCCCAAGGGATTGCAGCATATTGGTCCCTAGGTTTGGGAAGGATAGGTTTGGAGTCGGCTATGGAACAATCATCATAGTCACCCTGGGTGACCGACATGATGACTGCTTCTGACTCGGTTCTGGAATATAGACTTAGAGTGACATCTAGACTCAAGGGTGAGATCTAGACTCGACGGCTTAGGAGAGAACCTAGTCTGATTCTAGGGGCGAAACCCTAAACTAAGACCTAGGCTGGACTAGACCGGATGAAACCTGCTAGACTTGATGGGTTTTGGTTTAGACCCTGAATTAGGGTAAACCTAGTCTAGCTCTAGAGGCAACTCTAAGCTAAGATCTATTCTAGAACCTAGACTAAAATCTAGACTAGATGGGTATGAGTCTCGGCTCAAACCAAGAGTGGGTCTGGGTTCAGACCTAGGTGTGAGCCTAGTTCGGACCTGGACTGACCTGGGTGCAAGCTTGGGCTTGGACCAAGAGGGTTTTGAAGATCAGATCAGGTGTTGACCTGAACTGGATCAAGGTTGAGTTAGGCACGAGCCCCTGGCTCCGACCAAAAGGGGGAATAGGTTCTAACTTAAGTGTGAATCTGGTTCGAACTTGGGCTAGGCTAGGTACAAGACTGGGCCTGGACCCAAAGGGTTTCAACTCGGACTAGAAGCAGACCCGGACTGAGAGCTAAGATTAAACAACTGAGATAAGCAAACACAACACTCGAAAACTTTTGCCCTAAATTATGGGTAGGCTTGGTTTGAGTGGGTTCCTAACTATTGAAATGCAGCTAGACTGAGTAGGTCCCCACGTAGGTCCTAGCTTCCTGCTATAGGATTTTCACTAGGTCCTACTATGTGTGGAGTTGCTTTGAGGCAAATGATTACGAAGGTGTGCTCACAGTTAAGTTACATGAATCCCAACCTCCTTGGCTCTCAATGCTAGGTTCCCCTCACACAGGTATTGCAGATTTTGAGGGTTTTCGAAAATATTTGTTGGTGTCCCGAGTATTCCTGGTCTGGTGTGTGCAAGAGTGTGTAAAGAAGCATGCAAGCAAAAATAAAGTGGCAAGCAAGCAGGCACACAATGCAAAAAAGAAAAGAAGTGAGTGCTTCGCACCAATCGTGTTAAGTGATGCGTGCTTCGAGGCAGAGCTCGGTTAATAGCACAATAAAGATGGAGGGGTAAGCAACCCCTAAGAAGGTACTTAGTCAAAATAGTGAAACCAGGCACAGTCCGTGCTTAGTTGAGCGTGGCCCGAGTCGAGGGTGGTTCGAACGGGACCCAGTTCAAAGAGGGTGGAAGCAACCCTCAAAATATTTTTTCTATATTATTATTATTATTATTATTTTAATTTTGATGAAACAGTGTTAAACTAAACATGAAAAAGCAGGGAAATCATGTTTTCTATCAAAATTAATAAAACTAAAATAACATCAAAAAGCACAAATAGACCAATCTTAAGCAAAATAGTTTTTGGTCTTTTTTAAACAATTTATTTTGAATCAAAAACTGGTGAGCAACAAGTCCAATTTTCTTGGAATAGGGTTGTCGGGTCCTTAGATTTTCTTGGGACCTCGGAATCTAGGCGACACAAGTGGTGTCTCCTGGATCTGGGCGGCACCAGTGGTGTCGCTTGGGCAGCACTGATGGTGTCGCCAAAGGCAAACAACACAAATAAAAGTTTCAAGAAAACTATTTTTTGTATTTTTTTAAAAAAATTATTTTGACCTAAAAATTGGAGAGAAGTCAGACCAGAGTTCTTGGAATAAGGCTATGGGATCCCAGAAAGTTTTTGGGAGCTCTAGAATTGGGCGACACATGTGGTGTCGCCCTAGCGGCACTGGTGGTGTCGTCCACACAGTTGGGCGACACGGGTGGTGTCGATAAAAAAAAATATTACTTTTGATGAATCAAGGTTAAACTATACATGAAAAAGCAAGAAAATCATGATTTCTAACAAAATTAATTAAACTAAAATAAAATCAGAAAAGTACGAATAGAAGAGACCTGGATTAAGAAAGATATGTTTTTATTTTTAAAAAAGATTTATTTGGATCTGAAACTTTGTGAGAGGTAACAGCAAAGGTTCAGAAACAAGGTTGTGGGGTCCCAGAATTTTTTTGAGACTTCTGTCTTTGGGAGACACAGGGGTGAGTCGCCCTAGACTTGGGCGGCACGGTGATGTCGCTTGAGAGGCACTGCTAGTGTCACCTAGGACAAACAGGGTTTCGCAGCGCAGAAACCCTATGTCCTGGTCACAGCTGGATTTGGGACCTTTTTTGTGATTGAAGACAGTAAAAACAATGAATAAATGACTCGTGTTTTGGAGCTCGTATCAAGCTCGAAATGCCCCAAAGTGGCGCCAAATTGTTTACAGTGCAAAATTAGAGAGACCTTCAAAGGAAATCCCTTGGATCTGAGCACAACAAACTGATTTTTAAAAGAAGTGATAGAGAATGTGGGGAAAATCGAGTTCTGACCTGAGGCCAGATCTACTCGAAAATAGGCAGATCTGCTCTCAGATCAGTGGCAAAGCCAGCATTGATCTGAAATATGAAACACTGAATAAAAATAAATAATCTAACTATTTCTAATTAAAATGCAATAAAAAGAAGAAACAAGGAAGAGTGAAAGAAATATACCATACCAGGCTATATGGCCCGAAACTCCTAAGGATTTGAAGCCTCGCCCGTATCAAAACCGGTGTCCTCTTGTTTTTCTCTCTTCAGGTTTTAACCGGGTCTTAGCCTGGTTGAATGGGTTTTCTTGATCTAAGGATGGCTGAACCTAGGGTTTTCCTAGGTCTAAGTTTCTTAGGTATAGGGTTTTACAAAAGGTCTCAAACTAGGGTTTTTTTTTTTTTTTAGCTAACTCTTCTATGACCTAATTCGTAGAAGAAGCTCCCACAAACAGCCACGAATTTTCATTTTTATAGATTGGGAATAGACTCAAAAGGGCAACTTACAATCACCAGCCTGAATCTACCATTTCTGGGGTCTCAGGTCTAGGCGACACCAGTGGCGTCGCCCAGCCAAAATTGGTCAAATTTTGGAAATTTGACCCAAAATAGCTGGGGGACCTGTGGCATGCAGAAACTGCCATTTCTGGCAGTCAGATCTGGGCGACACTGGCAATGTCGCCCATGTTAGGACTGCTCAAAAATGGAAATTTCTTTTGCAGAGCAGATTCTAGTGCTGTCAAGATATTGCCTGGAAAAAATCATCCATTTTGGGTCAGTCTAGGCTGGACGACACTGGCAGTGTCGCCCAAGCCAAGACTGCCCAAAATGGAAGATCCCTGTTTAAGACTGATCAATGAGTTATTCTACCAAAAACTGATGAATTCGGGTCAAACTGGGTTGGGTGACACCAGTGGTGTTGCCCGGGCGACACTGGTGGGCGGGGAACTAGTAGTGTCGCCCAGTCTGGGTTGGGCGGCACTACCAGTGTCACTCAGACTAAATCTGACCGAAAGTGCCAATTTTCAAGACATGCCTGTTCTATAGGCTCTTATGATGCTTCTAGAGAAAATTTGGTCCAAAACAAGTTATTTTACTATTTTTAGTGATTTTTTTGGTTAAATAGGGTATCAGCAAGATTTTGGGTCACAGGGTAGGCAGTATGGTTTTGGATCACAGGGTAGGCAGAATGGACTATGGTTGGGGGTTTGCTAGGATAATGTGGTCCAATGGGTTCAGGAAAACTACAAAATTTGCCAGTTTTAAAACACACTCTAAACTGGTTGTCTTCCTGGCAGTACGACACAAAGAGGAAGCTTAAAGGACACTCCCTCTCACTCACTCGCTAAGATTCACGGTTTACCCGTTGGGTCCACATCTCGGGGCCGCTCCAGAACTACCCTAGTACACTATCACAAGCTGGGTCTTTAAGGACCTATCCCCACATATAGCTCAGGGTGGCACCAAAGCCACGCCATCGCGAGCACATGGGCAACAACCTCCTTGTCGACCCCATTCGCACATGCTTGCATACCCAGTGACGGGTGGTCTCAAGATCACTTCATCATGCACATCAACTCGTGAGGCCGGCATTCTTGTAGCCGAGCCTTCTGATCGAGCCCGAGTTGACCCCCAAGTCACATGGAAATGCACTGCAAACCGTGCAAACGCACTTGACCCTTGGTCTGCCCCAAGCACCAAGGTTAAAGGTCACTGGTGCGTGCCCTCTCCCTCGTTCACCCCGCCTATTCCATCAAAACAGCTGATTACTTGGTATTCGAAGATGTTTCCGCCGAGTACCCTTCTCCAGTTCCCTCACCAATCCCATATGACCATTGGCTCTCGAAGACGAGCTCGGGGCAGAGCTCTAATGGTCAAGAAAGTTCAACATCCCCCATCTCTCCCAGTCAAAGGAAGTTGTAGAACCGGCCCTCTCGGGTCCTCATTCCCTGCCTCGACTGATGGAGGTGGCCTTGGCCTCCCTAAGAAGAGCCAACCACTTGCAATCCCGCTTCCAAGTCCAATTTTGGGAGAAGGCATAGTGGATTTTTAGGATCAAGCACAAAAGGGGTTTGCGGCTCACTCAGAGGAAAAAGCCCGAGACATGGGCAGTGCCTGAGACATGGGCGGTACCCGAGACCCTTAACCCCCCTGAAGGATAACCCCTTCTACCTATTGCAACCAGCGACGGAGTCTGAGACAAGAATGGAGGAACAATGCATGGTCATCGAGGTCGTTGGAGATGACCCGGGTTATTAGAAGCCACGGTCCCAAGACCGTCACGAACCGATAAGGGCCCGGTCTACCATTAGAGCCCAAGCTCAGTCGGGGCATGCCCAACCCCTTTTGACTGGCCTCTCGGACCGAGTCACCCGACAGTATAGAACCCTTGATATGTTGGGAGCCTCCTTTCCTGAGGAAAGGGCTAACACCATGGCCATTAACCAGGCCAGTGACGAGCCTCAAGATCGCATAGCCCAACTTGATGGGATGGTTCATCAGATGATGGAAAGGATTAATCAAGTGGAAAATGCCAGGCCTCCGACAATTGCATTCCACCATGGGGCCAATTCACCACAGCTGCCCCACTCCGCGGATGAGGTCCCTAGGCAACCGCCTCCTCCGGCGTCATATGGTTATTCTCTGCCAATGCCATCTCAGGCTCTCCCTCACCCTATTACACAGACTGATATTGATGCCATGGTCAACCATAGTCTGCGAAACAGACAGATCCCTGGGATGCAAGAGACAGCTCTTTATCGCAAGCCCTACCCTGCATTCATCGACTTGTTATCATTCATGGCAAATTACCAAAAGGGAAGACTTTCAGTCTTCAATGGAAGACTCCTCCTCATGTCAAGAAACGGCCTTGGATGGTAGACTCCTCCTCCGTCAGTTTGTGGAAACCCTAGATGGAGCGGCATTTAGGTAGTATGCTTGTCTCCCACCAAACTTTGTTCAATCCTAGGAAGAGATGGAGCATTTATTCTACAAGCGCTTCTATGAGGTTGAGGGGGAAGTGCAGGCCTTAGAACTTCTTACCATAACCCAGGGACCAGATGAGCCCGTTGATAAGTTCATCGCCAGATGGAAGGACTTGGCCATGTACCAAAGCAACCCTTTGCCAAAAATTGATGTAGTACGGACTTGTGTTCGAAATATGCGACCCGAGATCTCATTGCATGTTGAAGCCTCGAACCCCACCACTATTTCAGATTTGATTTCCAAGTCAGTCGGTATAAAACGCTTGTTCAAGCACCATGGGGGAGCCCCGTCGCAACCCTCGAGCGAGGGAGTCAACTGGTATATTGGTAATAATTGCAGTAACCCTCGGGGCAGCTAGCAAAGCGGTGTGATTAGTGCGGCGGTCACCGTGTCGACGGCCAAACAGCCTATCGACCAGGCCCCCCCCCCCCCCCCCCTCTCCTTCAAACCTTGGACACTTTCAGGGGCATATTGCCCTTAAAACCTTAAGAGACCCCTCAGCAAGGGTAACAGCCATCACAATCCTACAATAGGGTGCCACCACGTCAAGGCTTCTATCGAAAGAACTATTGGGAAGAAAAGATGAACAAGGTGTACAACTTTGACAAGGAATGGGTCTCGACCCTCCTTCGGATGCTATTGGAGCAAGAAATGATTACCCTTCCCGAGGCAAAGAGGCCAAATAAGGTCAGACTCATAAACAATAAGAGGTATTGCGGATACCAACGGATGTTGGGGCATTCAGTCCAAGATTGCTTCACCTTTAAAGACCACATCGAAGCACTAATTCATAAAGGTCAAATACAGCTGGATAACCTCAAGAAGGCATTCGAAACCGCTGAAGCTGCTCACATGGTCACAGTCTAAGAAGAAGAACAAGTTCGAAGGCTTCATTCCAATGAGTTGTCGTTCGACCTTCTCCCCACCATATTCGCCATGATAGTCCAAGAGGGAATGATCTCCCCTCACCCATCGAGACAACCAAGCCACATAGTCCAAGGGACTGAGAATTTTTTGTGCCCATACCATCAGATAATAGGTCACGATATATCTCAGTGCTTCGGCTTTCGAGCTCTTATACAAGAAAAGATTGAAAGAGGATGAATAGCAGTGAACGTCCCTATCCTAGACCATGAAGAGTCCACTCAAGAGCCTGGCCCAGTGGTACAAGAAGTCATTCAAGAACAGGCTCCACGTGAAGATGTACCTCCTCAGCCCCTCGACTCCGAGGAGCATTCTACTTCACAGCCTTGGCAAACTTACAAGGGGCAAAGTAAAATGAAGTCCATGAAGAGGAAGGCAATTCGCCAGGCAAACATGGCACCTAGACCTCGCATGCGTCGCCAACCTGCTCCTGACAATAAGAAGGGAAAAGGTAGGCGAGCCCCACGAGCTGCTGGCCGAAGGAGAAGAATACCCCAACCCTCCATCTAAGCAGTGTTCCTCCCGCCAATCCCTCCGTTGCTAACCTTGCAAGACTTCTTCCTCGAACTAGTCACGTTTCCTGATGATGGCTATGATCAGAGTTTACAAACTAGTCAAGAAGTCATCCCAGGAGTGACATCTGCCCAAATCTCCCCTCATTCGTCCAATAAAGGTGAGGACTTAGAAAGCACCCCTCAATGGTCAACGCAGGGTAAATACCTTAAAGATTTCATGTACACATCCAACAAGGGTTATGACGTAAAAAGATCCCCGATCACATCCAATGAGTGAAGACGTTACAAGCCTCTTTGAGTCCAATACAGGTGATGACCCTAAAAGCTCTCCCCCCTCTTTTATCCTCGATTCTTTAAACCCTTCTTCTCTCAACCCGTCTCTCTCGGAACTTACTCTTAAGTGCCCAGACTTTGAGGCCCTCGACGAAGAGCTTAAGAGCTGCAATACCAGTAAGCAGTACCGCAAGCAAGTGAAAAAGATGGTGGCACAAGCAACTGACTTTCTAATTGTTGTTGATGCTCTGGCCTCCAGGTCCAAGAAGAAGCCCCTTCCCTCTCCCGAAGAGTTGATCGAGTGATACCAAAATCTGCGGCCCAAAAAGTCTTGATGGCCCCTTGAGCTTGACCCAGAACAACAATGAATGGACACAAAAGGGTAAAGTTATTCTTCTTCTGAAGCATGCCATGTAGTGCGAGTCGCTGAAGAGATGATTAATGTCAGCCAGATCAACTTAAGGTCAAGGAGGAAACTTCAACCACTGATACAAAAACCAAAGCAACCAAGACTCCTAAAATACCCTGCTCTGCCACTAATGACATACCCATACACTCCATCTGATCCACCGCATCTCCTTAAATACCTGGGACCACCCTTAGTTCTATACCCAAACCCGTCTCCAACATTCCTTATAAATCCTTGACCCCCTCAAGGTACATCATCCCTCGTTCTACCTACACCTATCCCGGTTGCACAATCAATCTAGCCTATACCCATTCTGACCACCCAATCTGACCAACCAACACAAGGCCCAGCTATGAGATCAAGCCAGCCCACACCCACAAACAACCCTATGTTACCCAAACCTTCTTCACCACCTCAAATACCACCAAAGCCCGTGACAACCCCAGGAGTCTGTGAGCTTAGTGATGATAAAGTCAAGTATGATGTGATTGGACAACTAAGGAGACTCCCTACCCTATTGAGTGTCTATGACGCTCTTATGCTGTTAGGTGATTACCGTATGGCCCTCATACAAGTTCTCTCCCATCTCGAAGTATACGAGATTGAAGTTGAGCAGATTGAAGTGGACTCTGAGATCCTAAACAATATGGCCATCACCTTCTCTAACGATGACCTTCAGTTGGGAAGGAAGTTTCACAGTCAACCTCTCTTCATGACTGGCGAGTTGCATGCCCATTCCATCAGCCAAATCATGCTTGACAGGGGTTCTACAGTAAACCTCATCCCTGGAAGGATTCTCACTCGCATTGGGTTGGGACCTGATGATCTCACTCCAACGAACCTCACAGTTTTGGGGGTTCAATCAGTCAGGGGAGAAGCCAACTGGCACGACCCATCTTCGTCTCAAAATCGGTGACTTGAATGACTATGCCTAGTTCCATGTGATTGAGATGGATACCTCGTATAACATCTTGCTTGGTCGCCCCTAGATGCATGACCAAGGGGTCGTCCCATCCATGCTTCACCAATACTTCAAGTACAGTTGGGAAGGGAGACAGTACATGATCTATGTTGATAAAAGACTTTTCCCCATCGCTGAAACTCATTATGCAAATGCAAAATACTACTTTGCCAATTGAACCACCCCAAGTGCCAGAGTATGTGGGAAGAACGCCCCTCAGCATGTTCCAAGAGGAGGAGAGAAATGGCAAGGTACTCCCTCTAACTTCCATCCATGCAAATGGCAAGGTACTCCCTCTGACTTCCATCCATGCAAATGTCCCCAACTCTCCCTTGAAAATACCACCCGAATACCATGAGGGGCAAACATCATCCCCCATTCCCTCGACTTCAGAGCAGCATGAGGAAGTCACATACATCAATGCTCTGGCACCCAGGGTCACTTACACATCGGATTACCAGAAGGTCCTGCATATTCCCATTCCCCTCCTAAAGGCATAAGCATCATGCTGAATTATTGAGGCTAACCATGCTGATGCGCTTCCCAACCTATTTAAGGGGAGGGGGGGGGGAGGACAACTCTTACCATACCCAAATGTCAGCTTACGTGTGCAATTCACAAAAGGTCTTGCACATTCTAGACTCCTTAGCAAGAGGAGATCTGAGTCACCCAATTGCAATTGGCACTCCCCCTTCACCAGCTCAAGCTTCTAATAACACCCATCTTCCTCTGCTCGACCACTTGGATCAAGCCACCATTGCTGATCTAAGGAAGCAAGCTCAAAACCTTCTTGGCCACCTAGAGGTCATCAGTAAAGGGAAGACTAAGGTAGAAGCGATCCCCTTAAATTTGCAGCTTCGAAACCATCACTGGGGTTCGTTTCAGAAACAAGAAGTCCTGACGGCCTTGGGGCCACTTAAGGACTGCCCTATAAAGATGCTAAGGTACTTCTAGAATGCGGTCTATATAGTCACCAAGCCCATCAAATCATTAGGAAGATGGATTTTGAGCCACGACCAATCAAGGGCTAAAAGATGGCAAAGGGATGATTGCCCCATTCAAAGTCAGTGAGATAGTTGTTGCTCAACATGACGCAAGAGAAGGGATTGGATATGCCGAAGTCTCTCAACCTTCTTCTCAGCAATACGAAGTCGGTCATACAATCAGTATGGTGGCCCCTCCTGATTCATTACTCTCATCTTCTGAAACTTCACCCCGATCTCCTTCACTTCATGAACCTCCCATTTCTTAAGCTAATCTTCCCCAAGTTACCCAAGCCCCCCAAGACCCTTCCTCCTCATCTTCTAAACATTTTCCCTTTTACCCAAGTCCTCAACAACCCATCCAAACTCCTCAAAATTCACCTTTCTCGCCTTCTACCCCCTCTCTCATTGAAACCAACCCCTCTCAGGCTGCCGCGAGAAACTGAGACAGCTTATATGTCCTGCATCATTGAAACCGTAGTCGAAGTAGAGATGGCAAGAGAATTGGTAGCTCTTAGTCAGAAAATTGAGGCATTCGAGGTTGGAGAGGAATTTGTTGGCTTTCTGACAGCCAATGAAGCGGAGGTTGAAGAAGCCCCTGAGGTATTGGAAGATGGAGGACAACCACAACTGATGATCTAGAAGAGATAAATTCGAGTGATGAGACTGACTCAAGGCTGACCTTCATTTCAGTCGTCATGTCACTAGAAGAAAAAGAGGAGTATGCCATTTTCTTGCAAGTGAATCGAAATGCTTTCGCATGGTACTATCATGAGAGGCCTAGTCCTAAGCCTCAGATCGCAGTTCATCAGCTTGGTATCGACTCATCTTGCAAACCTGTGAAGCAGAAATCGAGGAGGTTTCAATCCGACCATGAAATTCAGATTGCTGTTGAGGTAAGCAGGCTCAAGGGAGCGAGTTTCATTCGAGAGGTCAAATACCCGAAGTGGTTGGCCAATGTCATACTCGTACCAGTTAAGAAGAAAAATGGGCAAATCAAGGTCTGCATGTCCAAAAGATGACTTCCCACTTCCCTTCACTGAGATGCTCATTGATTCCATAGCTCATTGTAAGGCATTCTCCTTCATGGACGAGTATTCGGGATACAATCAGATAAGGATGACACCCGAAGATGAACAGGCTACCACTTTCTTGACCTCAATGGGGGCTTTCTATTACACAATGATGTCGTTCAGGTTAAAGAATGCAAGTGCCATGTACTAGAGAGCCATGACTAGAATTTGATGGCATGTTGCATAAAGAGGTAGAATGTTATGTTGACAATGTAGTGGTTAAATCGGGAAAGAGGGGTACCCATATTCAAGACCTTGAAGGGGTGTTTGAGCGTCATCGTCTTCACCAGCTCAAGATGAATCCCCTGAAGTGTACCTTTAGCATGCGAACAGGGAAATTCATGGCGTTCATTAGATATCGAGGGTTGGAGAGCGAACCCGTCAAGATCAAAGCAATTAAGGAGATGTCGCCACCGACAAATCTCTGAGAGCTTAGGTCTTTTCAAGGCAAGCTTGCTTACATCTGGAGATTCATTATCAATCTCTCAGAACGTTGTATGCCCTTTGTACGCCTATTGATAAAAGATGTGCCCTTTGAGTGGGATGAGGCAAGTCAATTAGCCCTGTAGGACATGAAGACTTATTTGCTGAACCCCCCGGCTCTCTCTACTCATGTTCCTAGGAAGCCTCTCATCTTATATGTGATCACTTGGTGCACTCCTTGCACAACATAATGAAAAAGGGAAGGAAGCCGTTTTACCTCAGTCACAGGATGCAAGGGGTTGAGAAGAATTAATCCCCGGTCGAGAAGATGTGTCTGGCCTTGATCTTTGCAGTCCAAAAGCTCCTCCATTATTTGCTCACCCTTGAAGTCCAACTCATTTCACGAGTTGACCTGATCAAGTTCCTCATGTCATGCTCTTGCTTTCATGACATCTGGCAAAGTGGTCACTACTATTGATGGAATTTGACATCGCCTATGTACCGTAAAAAGCTATCAAAGGCCAAGCCTTGATTGACATTTTAGCTACCCACCCCCTGCCATCAGATTCCCGCTTATCAAGTGACCTCCCTGATAAAGAGGTATTCTATGTAGCGGAACAATTTGACTGGAAGATGTACTTCAACAGGGCCTTCTAGTCAGAATGAGGTGGTGCCGATGTGGTGTTCTCTACCCCTCATGACAACATTATCCCTTGTCCTTCTCCCTTAAAAAGATCAGCTCACATAATGAGGCATAATAGCAAGCATTCATAATAGGTCTTGAGATTCCCATTGACTTGAACTTGGGGCGATTAGCCATTTTTGCAATTTCGAGTTGGTGATACGGCAGCTTAAGGAAATATAGGATGTGAGAAAAGGTGGTCTCAAGCCGTATTATGACACGGCTAAGACCTTGATGGCACGACTCGATGATTCTTCTCTCGGGCATGTACCCCGTAGATTGAACTCGCAAGCTAATGCCCTTACCAAGCTTGGTGCGACCATGCAGGTCTCGTCAAGAGAGCTTACGCCTATATGGGTGGCGGAATGGAGACATATTGAGCTGATTGAAGAGGTTGATGCAGATGACAAGAGGGTCCTCTTTTCGAAGTGCCCACCTTACCATTGGGGGCACTTCTCGATGCTAGAGATGCCATTAAAGCTAAAAAAGATGCAGAGCAAGCCTCAGCCCTTGAGCCTAATGAACAAAAGGTGGAATTCTTTGACCCATTGTGCGTAGAGGTTGAGCAGGTTGAAGACTGGAGGGAGTCCATAATCAATTTCGTCAAGCAAGGTTGGCTTCCAGACAATTGCATTGAGCGCAACAATATACGAATGATGTCCACAAAGTACACTCTACATGAAGGAGATGCCCTCTTTCGGCGCTCTTTTGATGGCATCCTCCTTAAATGTATTGACATGAGAGATTCGGGGCAGGTACTTGAGGAGGTGCACACTGGGATTTGTGGACTTCAAAAATCTGGCCCCAAGCCTTATGAGCGGATCCGAAGGTTCGGGTATTATTGGCCATCAATGGTCACGTATTCCTTATCTTACACCAAGAGATGCGAAGTGTGTCAAATGCACGCAAATTTCATCCATCGAGCTCCGGAACCTCTTCACCCCACAATGGCTTCATGGCCCTTCTCACATTGAGGCATGGACATTGTGGGACCCATTGACCTGCCTTCGGCTTTGGGGCACATCTTTATTCTGGCTGCAATAGACCACTTCTCTAAATGGGCCGAGGCAATCCCTGGGATGATGGTAGCTAACTTTATCCCGCACCATATTATCTATCAATTTGGTGTCCCCGACCAGATTACATCAAATAATGGTCCTCAATTTCGGAGCTAGTGTATTGATCACTTGGTCAACCAATTTGACTTTGAGTGGAAGTACTCCACTATATACAACCCTCGAGCCAATGGTCTTGCCGAAGACTTCAATAAGACCTTCTATGACATCTTGTGGAAATCAGTCTAAAAAAACAAAGAAGAACTAGCGTGAGAAGCTTCCCGAAGTCCTATGGGCTTACCGCACCACACACGAAATGCTACTGACTCTACTCCTTACTCTCTAGTTTACGGGAGTGAAGCTGTCCTACCCCTCAAAGTTCAACTCCCTTCACTTTGCATCGCCATATACCATGGTATAACCGAAGACGAGCGGATTAAGCTTCGCAATCAAGAGTTGGACGTGCTTGACGAGAAGAGGTTTGAAGCCCAACAAAGCCTCGAAATCCATCAAGGTAGGATGAGACGAGCTTCGACAAGACAGTAAAAATACGCTCATTTACCTGCGGTGAATTGGTCTTAGCAGTGTGAAGACCCATCATCATGCATGGGCAGCATAAAGGCAAATTTGAACCAAACTGGGAGGGACCATTTGTGGTTAAGAAAGCCTTCCCCAATGAAGCTTATGTATTGGCTCGTCTTGACAGAGAGGAAGTCGTGCCTCCCATCAACAGTTGCTACCTGAAGAAGTATTACCCATGACTTATGATCTCGAAGGCATGACCTTAAACATACCCTCATGTCTTGGTGTACGACCTTAAAACACACTACCATTATGGTCTTGAAGGCACAACCTTAAACATTCCTTCAGGTCTTGATGTATGACCTTAAAACACACTACCACAACGATCTCGGAGGCATGACCTTATCCACGCCCTCAGGTCTTGGAGTGTGACCCTAAAACACACTGTTGTTACTGTCCCGACTATATGACCTTAAAGATTCCTCCCTAAAAGGTAGACATGACGAAATCCCAAAAGGGTGTCATGGGTAAGAAAGTCAAAAGAAAAGAAAAAGAAAAATGATGGGGCATGGTAGCACCATGAGCTATCGTGAGTAAAAAAACGTCAACAATAAAAAATCGGGCATGGTGAAAACCCAAAGAGCATTGTGAGTAAAAATGAGAAAATGGCAGACCTAGTGTAAAAATCATGGGAAAAAGCGCCACAAAAAAAAATCTCACGAGGTTTTACAAAAACCAGAAATGGCGCACACCGTAAGGGCTTGAACGAAAACTCGAAAGGGCAATTAAGTTAAAGACACGTGAGGGATGAATGTGTCCATGAGAGAGGCTCTCAACGGCTCACCACTCTTAAGGAAACAGCAACCAAAGTCAAAGGAACGTAAACCACAAAATTAAGAAAGACGGGTTAAAACCTGAGCAAAAAGTGGTATTTCATTCCACGTATTTTGTCAAGTTCTGTATACAAGCAAGGGTAAGAAGCAGTAAAGAGGGGCGGAAAGAAGAACGCCCTTAGAAACAATCAATGGCCTCACTGATCTTTGCTCTCGCCGCCTCGGAACTCCCAGTAGCCTTTTGTGCACGTTCCCTAAGGTCGGTCACTGCCTGAGAAACCTGTGCTGCAGAAGTTGCTCCTGACTCAATGGTGCGATTGAGCCAGGTCAGCTCGTCAAATAGAGCCTAGCATTCCGCCCTCCACCGGTTCCCCTCTCTCTCCAGCTCGCCATTGGTCATCTTCAGTATCTCCGCCTTCAAAGCTCTCATTTTGGTCAAATGGGTTGTACCTTGCTTACTGAAGTCAGACTTTTCAATAATTCAAGCAACCTTCCGCTGAGTGCATGCGTCAACTTGTTCATGATGTTGCACAAGTGAAGCCTCCAACGAGGCTAGTTGAGTCCCCTGAAGCTCATTTGCCTCTAACTCTGTCGTTCAGGCCTATAATCGCCAGTTCTCCAACTCACACAAAAGACTGTCGAAGCAAGTGCAAATTTCCTTCTCACAGCCAAGAGTGCTCAAGGCAGTTGCACAGCCGTGAAGATTGGCAATCTCAAGACCGAGCTCTGCAAGGGGCCGTCCCTTTAATGATTGAAGACCCGAGCACAACATGTCAATAATCATGGCCGGCCTCACATCAGAAGGAAGACTGATTGTTGACAAGCTAGGGCTGCAGTCACTTTGGTTGGAGGAATGACAGCAAGGTCAACAACCTCCTCTGAGGGCTTGTCATCAAGGGCCACACTCAAAGACCCCTCCAGCTCCGAGCGGGACTCGACGTCTGAGGCCAAGAAGACCAGTGCCTCAGCTACATCAGTGGTGTCAAAGTGGGAAGCAACTAAGGGTTGCCCAAGCATCACAATGGCATCAAAGGCCCTCCCCTGGAATGTTGTCCATGCCACCATCCATGGTCCCACTGACCATACAGACTGTCTCCATCACTAGGGGAGGGTTGCTCTCCTTCATACAAGAAATCAGGTCAAAGCTAACTTGCCAAGGAGGAATGGGTGCTGCAATGGCTGACTCACATATCGGGTGCACAACCGAGGGAATGACTTTCGATACAAGAGGGACATTATCATAATAGGGACATTCGGCGGCAACAGTAGTCGTACCACTAGTCTTAGGCGAGGCTGGACAAGGAGGACCAACCACACGTTGAGACCCGGAAGCTGACTTGGTCAATCTGGCACTCTTCCGGCGAGCAGATGGCTCTTGCGCAAACTCGGATTCATAAACGTTTGGAGTCGTTGGTTTCTTTCTCTTCTTCTTCTCCTTCGGAGGCTACTAAAGCACTTCTGAAGCATCGTCATTGCGAAAACTGATGTCAGGGGTTGAATAGGGACCATTATAATCCTGAATAGGGCGCCCTTCTCGACCGCAAACTTTACGACCATGTTTCCATTAAAAATCGAGTAAAGATCATCAAAGAGAGTCCATATCCTCTCTTTAAGTGCAAGCACCTGTGGCGACTCCTCATCCATCACCATTGCTCGCTGGATCTCAAGCTGCTCCCAGTCTTGGGGGTATTACAGTTCGAGAGGCTTGAGGAATGCAGGTGGCACGAAATTCCAACCTTCCTTGGTATCGTGACGACATTTGCTATTCTCCTCCTTCCAATGATGATCAACTTGTCAGTACTAGCTGTTGGTAATCCCCTGACCCATCCTGCCATAATGGGGAACAACAAATTTGTTCACCTCCATAAGGTCAAGGCAAGTTGCCCAGGCTATTCTTACATGTACTGCCTTCCAAGCCTCGCGGTAAGTCCCTAAGTCATCCTTGTACTTCTTTGAACCCTCTTTCCCATACTACTTCTCAAACAATATAGGGAATGGACACCCTTGGTCTGGTCCATGTTATCAAGCAAAGAGGTGAGGGTAATACGTCTCAAGTATCGAACCAAACGGCGTTTGAAAGGTAGAATGCACCCCCTTGTACTCAAAAGGAACATCAACTCAGGGCTGCCTGTGGAGGCATCGTCAAACTCATGACCCAGCTAGTCAACAAAAGCACGATCAGTGTAGCCACCCATGGGAAAAGGGTTCTCGCGAGTGAAGAAAGAATCCCCTCCAAAGAGGCTTCGTGCATGACCAGGGGTGTGGAATTTGGTCTTTTGACCTACAATCTTCACGAGTTGAGTGCACATGGTCCCCAAAAAAAGTGGCACTCGTCATGTATGTACTAGGAAAGTACGCAGAAAGCTAGCTGAACAGATAGTGGAACGAGAATGTTGTCCTGAAATTCCTTGGGAAGGCCTCCCCCCTACAAGCCCTGGTCCATCTCCTCCCTTGTATGGCTTGCCTAAGAGATCGACCCGAGGCCATCATAAATACTGCACAACACTAGTTATGCCAAGGCATACTGGCGTCCTTGCACTATGTCACAGGCCACGAAGAAACTGCCTGGTTGGATCACATCATTGGACCCAGGAAGGGCAAACTTGCATATAAAGAGAGCCAAGTATGCAGCAAGGTAAACGTCATCCCTCGCAGACCGACGTACGAAAATAGTGTGAATGACTTCCAGGCTCTCTTTTCCCTTGCCGCCCAAAACGTAATGCTCGGGCTCGACAACATCTGGGCGCTCGCCATAGAAGAATATGATCCAACAAGAAAAGCTCACTTGGCCATCAGTGGCCTGCGAGCTGAGAAGCTGATAGATCTCAAATATCTCCCAGAGGCCGGGAGGAGGTGTTTCACCCCCAATGGCTCCCCTCCAAGGATGACTGAGTAAGTAATTTGTATATTATAATAAATATTTAATATTTATAATATATTACAATATTATATGCATTGGGCTTGGTGGATGAAAATGTCAATAAAAGGTGGAGAGTTTATTTTAAAATTTATTAAATGGCAGGCACAATGGGAACATAACAGTAGAATGAACGGTTGACATAAATGAGAGCGGATGCCATAGATACATTCGTAGGATTAGGAGATCAGAAGGAAATAAGCTTTGAAGAGAATGAAGATAGGAAAGGCTTTAAGACCATGATAGAGGTTTGGAAGTATATGGGGGATATCAGTGTTAACTGGA
Organism: Amborella trichopoda; assembly: GCF_054954075.1. NCBI lineage: Eukaryota > Viridiplantae > Streptophyta > Magnoliopsida > Amborellales > Amborellaceae > Amborella > Amborella trichopoda. The sequence goes on from NC_142341.1 coordinate 17,520,962, forward strand.
TGATCAAGCTGTTAAGAACAAAAAAAATGCCAATGAATAGAGGAAAAAGTATTATGGTACATATTTAAAAGAGCAAAGGAGAAACAAAATTATATGAATTATTGAGGAATCAAACATATGAGCCACACTATGAAGCTATAGGAGAGAGCGATTTAGTAATGTCTGAAGCATGAAATGAGTGTATCAAAAAACCACTTTTGTTTTATACCAGAGAGGTCGACAACTGAGGCTATTTTTCTACTTAAACAATTGATTGAGAAGTTTACGACGAAGGTAAAAGACCCGCCATGGTCTTTATTGGTCTAGAGAAACTTATGATAGAGTACTTTGATATTTAATTTGGTGGCTGTTCGAATAAAAAAAAAAAAAAAAGGAGTCTCTAGACACTATATTGACTCGGTGAGAAATATGTACGAGGGAGCGCTAACTGGTGCGCAAACAACTAATGGAGACATATAAGTTCCAAGTCATAATAGGTCTGTAATAATACGTCAATATCAAGGCTCACCATTGAGCCTATACATCTTTATTTTAATTATGGATGATTTAATTAGGCATCTACAATATGAGTTACCATACTGTATGTTATTCGTGGATGACATAGTTTTGATTGATGAGACCTGAAACAATGTCAATACAAAGTTAAAACTTTGTAGGGATGCTCTAGAATCTAAATGTTTTAAAATTAGCCAGATTAAGATAGAGCGTATGAAATGCAAGTTTAGAAATAATAGGACTAGAGGTGACGAAGTAGTTAAGATTGACAGTCAAGAAATGCAAAAAGAAACGTGCTTTCAATATCTTGATTCGATAATTCAGAAAAATGGAGAGATTGAGGAAGATGTCGCCTGTAGAATTAGAGCTAGGTGGGCGAAGTGGAGGTGTGCAACTGGAGTTTATGCGATCGTCTCATATCAATGAATATGAAGGGCAAATTATATAGGATAATTGTGAAAACAACTTTGCTTTATGCGGTAGAATATTAGGTGCTCAAGAAGCAACCTACCTAGTTATTTAATAACAACAATAATTAGAAGCCATTGCCCCACTTATTAACCGTAATTTCTGATGCATGGATAAAAACAAGGTCTCCAATGAGTACACCCCAAAAGGATTTTATCACAAGATTAATTTTATTCAATTCTTAAATCATTCTCTAATATGCAATTTTATTCAACTCTCATTCTCTGATCATTCTTTAAACAATGGATAACTTTATTCAATTCTTAAATCATACTCTAATATGCAACTTTATTCAACTCGCATTCTCTGATCATTCTTTAAACAATGAAAGACATCTTCCATTTAAATAAACTTCAAATAAAATAAATAAATAACTAAAAAAGAACCCAAACAAAATAAAGTCTATCTTTCTAAAAATAAGTTTATAATTTCTCTTCTTTTTTTTTGGGTAAATCAACCGGGGAGAAAGCTCTCTACCCGTTTTTTATTAATATTTTAAAATAAAGAAGCTTACAGCTCATTTCTTTATCACCCTGGAACATGACTCCTGTGACAAATCATGAAGTAAAACAAGGGTCCGGCGGATGCGAATGCCAAAAAAGTGATATTATTTTACCTCTCCTCATGTGTCATCCCTATTTTCTCTTATTCTAACTTCCACATTAGCCTAAGAGTAAAAGATAACTACCACTTATTTCTTTCTAAATCAAAAGATCTTTACCTTATCTTATTCTCGAAATTAAAAAGATAAACCTTCCCAAAATAAATTATGCACCGAAAATCCTCCATCTTCTTGCTTAAATTTATCCTTATATTAGCTCTCTTCCTATTCTTAATTAAAAAAAAAAAAAAGGAAAAAAAAAAAAATTCCAATTTTTATCTGCATCAATTTCTTTACATTTCTCGCTTCCCCTCTCAAACAACAAAAGAAAAGCGAAAAAGGGCGAGTTTTTTCACCACTCTTTCGAAGTGTCGAAAATAGCATCGGTCGTATCGACCCATCTCTCGAATCCTCGCACTTAACGAGGCCTCCTTCCTTCAACGAAAGGCAGCAATTTTTTCTCACCTCAAAATCACATCGCATCACAAACCAAACAAAACATAACAATCAGAGATGGATTGATTGTATGAGTGAAGACTGAGGCATAGAAAATGTTGCAGAGCTGCAATGTCCCCTCTCTCTCTACGGCTGGGACAGGGGAGCCTCTCCTCCATGCTCGCTTTCTCTCTCTAAAATCTGCCAGAAAGGTTTCCCTGCTGTGCTCTTCTTCCTCTCCGTCCTCCTTTCCTTTGTCGGTGAGGTCGAGGAGCTCGGATCTCAAGCATCAGAGCCCTAATTCTAGCGAGCGGAGCTTGGCTGATCGCCTTCGCCTTGGTAGCTTGTTGCCGGATGGCCTCTCTTTCAAGGAGAATTTCATTGTCAGGTGTTATGAGGTCGGTATCAACAAGACTGCAACTGTTGAGACCATGGCCAATCTCTTGCAGGTTCTCTCTCGTTCTCTTTGGAACCGTCTTCTATTTCTATTTCTAGATTCAATTCTGTTGCTGAGATCGAGGAATTTACAGTTCCATTTACAGCTTTCTTTTCCTCTCTCTAGAATGGTAGACATTGGCGATATAAAAGCGAATGCTTTTCATAGGGAACTGTGATCAATCTCCATTGTCGATTGTTTATGATATATGTGATTTGAAGACATTTTAGATGCTATGTATTGTGATGCTATTGGGGTCAATCATGTTCAAATGAAGTCATTTCATTGAATTTTTCAGTAACTCATAGTAAGGGTTTACAGTTGAACCTATAAAAGCATGCATGCTTTGCCCTCTCATGTTTATGCACGTACTGAAAAAGTAGCCGTTCAAAGGGTGTTACATGCCCAAATGCATATGAATTGCATTGATTTCATCTATTCATTAAATGTTTGAGCATATTTGTATGATATCGCAGGTGCATGAGGGTTTTTTGTGTGTTTTTATATTTTTTAAATAATTTTGGCCCAGTGGGTTGTTGTTTTCACATTTGTGGCATGTATCATGCTCAATGCCTGGTTTAATTATGCAGGAAGTTGGATGTAATCATGCTCAAAGTGTTGGCTTCTCCACTGATGGTTTTGCTACTACTCCTACCATGAGAAAGAGGCATCTCATATGGGTTACTGCTCGCATGCATATTGAAATCTACAAGTATCCTGCTTGGTATGCCTGAGAGTTTCAAGATTAATTTATTCAGTACCCATTATCTCATCTACAATGTCTCTTTTGCGTGAAAGCCTGTGATTTTGTCCCAAAAACATAGCTATTTGCAAGAAAATGGACAATACCAGTTTATATTAACACTTTAATTTGAAACATACAGGGGTGATGTAGTGGAAATTGAAACCTGGTGCCAAGGGGAAGGAAGAATTGGTACCAGACGTGATTGGATTCTTAAGGACTTCGCAACAGATATGGTTATTGGTAGAGCCACCAGGCAAGTTGCTCTGTAAAATAGTTTGCAAGAATTTATGCTCAAAAACGTGTAATGGTGTTTACTTTTTCTGGTTATGTTTTTCAATACTGGATGGATTAGGTTCATGTTTACTTTAAACAATATTATATAAAAATATCTATGTTAAAATCTATTTGTATCCTCATACTTACAGATGCCTGTGCATCATCTACAGCCGATATAATGCAGATTTTGCTTATTTTAATTGAAATTTCATGTATTCATGTTGATTTATGATGCTTCTTATTTAATTGCGAATTTTCTGGCGTCCAGCAAATGGGTGATGATGAACCAAGATACGAGGCGTCTAGAGAAAGTCACAGATGATGTTAGGGATGAGTACCTGATTTATTGTCCGCGTACTCCTAGGTATAACTCATTCTTTCTAAGTTTTTCTGTGTTCAATAATTGTACATGTTTTTAAATATGTTCTCAAGAACACTGGTGACAGTTGGATTTGTTTTTTTTTTAATTTCTGTTTTTTGGGGTTAGTTTAACTGGTTGTTTTGCCATGCTATTATGTCAGGGTTTTCATGCACTTGTTTATACTTCCAATCCAGTTTTGGTTGTTAACATAATTACGTCGTTTTAAGGATACTATGTTGTTTGAGCCAAAAGAAACTTTCAGACAGTGCCTCCATCAGAAAATTGTTTGAAGAAACAGTACAACTATGTGCTTGCATGCACATTTTGTATGTTTATATATGTTTTTCTATTTGTGAATACAAGCTTGGATGAGCACATGTTCATTTGCACGTATAGGAGAATTGAATTTGAAGGCACAGACTTGCGGAAATTTGAGAGTCTGAGACCATCATGTTGTTAATAATGGGATCATACGAGTATGCGGAGATAGATTTCATTCAATCAATTTATGTCATGGAGGTTATCAAAATGCATTATTTATCAAGGTCTGCATAATTTATTTTTCTGTACATGACAAAGGGTACTTATTCGGTGTAAATACCTATGCATAACCATGACTACTTTTTTTTTCCCCTTATTTATATCTCTATTTCAACTCAACTGAAGTTACCATACAAATGTATATTGAATGATCAATATAGCCCGAGGCAATGAGGGTCAGTTCTACATCCTTAACTCTTGCTTAAAATGGCCATGTCTTTGACTTTATTGTTCAAAATGGTGATGTGAAGATGTTCCCCGCATCTTATGTCCTAGGCAAGCAACTTTGCAAGTGAGTCATTAATCCGTCCACAATCTCCTCTCCCTTTGGTGTCAGTTTAGCTTGGTATGGATAAATGTTCAAGAGAAACTGGGCCAGATATCATATGGAAGTATGAATGACACTTGATTAACATTGGGCAGCTTAGGCAGATGAGGTGGGGGGCCTAATCTATGTGATTTTTTTTTTAGCTAGAAAGTTCTGAATCTCTGATCATTATTGATCTTCTGTACTGGATTTGAACTCTTGCTTTTACTCTTTGACGAATAAGTTACATTGGACTAGTGGATTGAGGATCGCCTAGTCACCCTGCACCATTAGAGTTTATGCATTGCGAATGAGGTCAAGTGTGGAAGTCACAATTGAGTGTTGCACATTCTGAAGGCATAAGAAGTCTGTTTTATGAAGTAAGTTTCTTTGAAAAGGATACCGAACATCTGAGCATTCTTATGGTGGTAAATAATTGCTGGGTCCCCTGCCTCCCTCATTACGCCTGAACTTGGATGGAAGCTCTGTAGGCAACGGTGGTCCTTTTGGATTGGGGCACTTAACTATAGATGCTATAAGAAGGTTGAGTTTCCTGCTTTTGGTCTGTGGGGTGGGGTATGTGAATGAGAGACTGGCTACAACACTTCTTACATTTTGGGTGTCCACGTGGACTCTCTCTTGTGATGTAACTGGATGGGCTTGTAAAGAGGCTACCTTCAGTCCTTTACTTTGAGGATAGTTGATAATGTAGGAGATCCATGACATCAGCATTCTGGTATGCATTTCTTTCCAAAACAAATTCTTTAGCCCATAGGAATGTCTTCTTGGATTCCCTCCATATCTTGTCTAAGGCTTGTCTTCTGGCTAAGGTCAAGTGCTGAGGCTGAATATAGACCCGTGGTCAGGACCAATTGTGAGTTACTTTGACTCAAGGCACTTAGAGGTTCCAAATATTCCATGAATTTCATTGTGACAACCAGTTCGCTATTTCCGCTGTCGCTAATATAGTATTTCATGAGCACACAAATAATAGTTAGGTTGATTGTCACTTCACACGAGAAAAGGTTCTGGCTTAGGTCATTCGACCTCCCTATGCAAGCATGGAGGATCAACTTGTGGATATTCTCAACAAATCTCTTGGACAGAGTAAGTTACATATTCTTCTCGATTTGGGCATAATGGCCTTTATGCATTGACTTGAGGGAGAGTTTTGAAAGCCTCATATATCAATGGTGTATTATAGTTTTATCATATTATTTTTATACAAGGTTTATACATGTGTCTAAGGTATTATGATGAGCTGTAAGATCATTATATGAATTATTGGAAATTAATGAGATTTGTTCCATCCCTCCAATGCAGTCTTGCGTTCCACTTCCCATTCAACATAAACATTCAGAAAATGATGTGTGCATGCTATCGAAACTTGATATATGCGCATTTAGTTTTTTATTGCTCCACTTGCATGATACTTTATCAAAACATGTTTCAAGGAGAGACCTTAATCCTATCGATGGATCCTATAGTTTGCGTCAGGTTTTGGGTTTGTTGCTCCTCTTGTGAAAATTTCTCAAGTTTGTACTCATTTCCTTTCCTCAAAACTTCCTGGTGTGATGAAAGAGAGCTCCAGCTTTTTAAAAAGCATGAAGGTGCATATCTTTGAATTTTATTATAATTGTCATAATCAGTGTTTGAAAATTCGGCTGCCCAACCGCCTAGGCAAAAAAATTTAAAAACGCTTACGCGCTGTCTGGGTGGGGTCATTATGCGTGTTGTCTCTGGGAACCTGCCTAGGCGGGCAAGGCGCTGCCTAGGCGCGCGCTTAAGTGCCGCCCCATGAACCTTTCCAAACGAGTGGAAAAACACCCTCGGTGAGGGTCAAAAAATGTAATTTCCCCCCCCCCTTAAAAAGGGAGAAAAAAGTTTTGCGGGATATTCTAAACCCCCAAAACAAAAACTGTGGCCTTTAGGGGAGAAAACCCCCCCAAAAATCACTTTTTGTGATTTATCGGAAGATCGATAAAACTTTTATTTTGTCGATGTCTTCCCAAAACAAGGCAAAAGTTCGTGGGTGGATTTGGAGCTTCTTCTAGTAATTGATTTTGAGGACTTTTGGCGACCCAATAGACATGGTTTGGACCGACATCGATTTGATTTTGCTATTTTTAAAGCATTATCATATTTGAAAGAGGGTTTTGATTTGATTTTGCTACAATATATTATGTTGTGAATCATATGTTTTTTCTTTTATTTTATTTTTTTTACTATATATTTGCATGTTTATAGTTAAAAGATTGATTTTTTTGTGATTAATTTAATTTTTTCTCATTTGGACAATGAAATTGAGCATATATCGTATTCTTTTACGAATAGTTGATTCCTTTTTTGTACAATATGTCATGTTTTGATATTCTATTATTTTGGTTTTATTTTATTTGATAAACAATTGATTATGTGATATCTTAATGACTTAAGTCTTATGTGAAAGTGAAACTAAGATCTTATATACTCAGTTAAGTCTTATCGTAATTTGTAAAGTAATAGTAAATGACTTTGTCAATCATTTCTAGTCTAGACTTCTAGTTTCCTACAATGACATTTGAGATTTCAAGCATTTTAATGTCTTACAAGTTACAATCTCTTTGAGACTTGTATCCGTAAATCTGTTATGTGACTGTACTATTACGTTTTCGTCTATTTCACGAGGAGTTTGGGGCTCTAAAATTACCTTAAAAACTCCTTAAGGCTTACAACCATGCCCTCAGAACTCCTCTATTTTTCTTGGTTTTTTTTTTGGGGGGGGAGGGGTTTCAATTTGTTGAGGGTGCCGTCTCTGGGTGCCGGCCTAGGCGGCCGAATCCACATTTTTTAACACTTGTCATAATTATAATATTTTTCAGGATTATTAGGCAAATTAATTGCTTGAATGAGTAAGCATCAACTTTTGGGCAGTAGGATCGCAATTTCTCTTGAGATGTTTGCAAAGCATGAGGAAATTCGAACAGTTTCTGTCTGTATGAAGGTAAAAGAATGACTCATACATGACACAAATTACTGAGCATTCTCTTCTGGAGTTATGGCAGTAAATTTTGTGTAGAACTAATGTTAATGAAAATAGAATTGGGCATGCGGCTGGTGGATAATGTTCAACAACACAGTGTGGCTTCAAACAGACAGAACTTGGAAGTATTAAGTGCGACAGTAAGACATTGTTTTTTATTGAAGTAATAAGAGATGTGCTAGTTTTCATAATGTATGTTTTCTGCATGTGATGAAGCTATTTTCTTATGAAGTTTGAGAGCAATATTGTTGATGTACGATGTGATTTTGCAGAAGTTTTTGAACTTGTTACCTTTACACATTCTTCTTGAATCACAATGTAGGATTCCTGTGTTTCACAACTATGTAAACGAAATGGCATTTCTGGAAATATTGCCATTTTCACCTGGAGATTATATTTAAGTAATATTGCAGTCATAAATGACAATTGCCCAACAAGAGAACTATGGCCTGATAGAGCAAAGCCGTGGCCTAAAAGGTTGTATGCATTCATTTAGAAAACAATAGTTACTTTATGACTTGGATGAAATGGAATAGAGAAGGGTCCGTTTGAGGATAATGTTGTTAGGACTGGACCAATGACCAAACCATTGAGGGCACTGATCTTGTAGGGCCAGCTGGTCCGGACCAGTGAAGTAATTTGAAAAGATAAACAATTTAAAAATAAGGACAAATCGCCCCTAAAGAGGGGAAAATTATGGAAAAATAGAAAATTAAACAAAATTATAAAAAATTCAAAAATTATAAAAAATTCAAAAATTATAAAAAGTTCAAAATTTATTATGAGCAGCAAATAAACAAACTTTTTAATGCATTTTACAAATTGTAGAAGCCCTTAATGTTCAAAAACCAAAAATGCAAAAAAAAAAAGAAAAATTAACATATAATAAAATTCATTTTCTTTTTTTTTTTCATGTTCTTTTTTTTTTTCATGTTCTTTTTTTTTTTCCATTTTTGACAGTAGATTTTTAAGGTTGTTTTACATAGTGTGAAAGCCCTTAAAATTTAAATACCCAAAATACCAAAACTTGAAAGATAATTGAAGTTCTATTTTTCTATTTTTGCATTTTCAGTTTTACATTTTAAATCGCATTTACACATTGTAAAAGTCTTTAAAATATAGGAAATGCACAAAAATTTCTATTTTTCGTTTTTGCTATTTCGGTTTTACAATTAAGGGCTTTTACAAATTGTAAGCCCTACAAGAAACACTAAATCAAACTGAAAATAGAAAATTGCACAATTGTTTTTTTGTTAAAGCCCTAAACCCAAAAACTAATTTTTTTTCAAATTTTTTGACTTTGTTTAAATCCAAAACAGAAAGACTTAAAATAAACTACACACATATACATGGGTGTTGAAGTTTTCCTCTTTTTGGCCTAATTTTGATCGTAAAAGTGGCTAGATTTTTCCCTTAGATCCTTGGTTCTTTAGGTTGAGAGAGGGAGAAGATTATTCTCTCTAAAATTCTTTTTTATTTTTCCAAATAGATCCCAATCATTTCTTTTACCAAACACCTCCATACAAAACCGAGGAGGTACAAAGAATCCTCCTTAAAACTTTTATGAAAAGACAAAAAAAGAAAGTTTATCATTTCGGAACCATCCATGGACCAGTAGACTGGCCACTCTAGACATTGGACTGCCTGATACACTGGTTCAATGGACCAGCCGGTCTAGGGACATGACCTGACTGGCCAGGGCACTAATCGCTGGTTGCCGGTCCAGTTCTTACATAACTGTTTGTGACAACAAGATTTTGAGTATTCAAAAATTTGAAAATCTGGATGAAGGCTTTGCTAGCTTCCCTTATTTCTGAATTATGGAATATCCTATTATATATTTCTACTGTATGTTTGACAGTCTCTATATCTTTCAGAATTTTTGTGGATTTGATGTTTTTGATTGTTTGGCTGACCGTTTCATAATAGCTCCTTAAGTAAATTGAGAGCCCGATTGATGTTTATGGCCTTGCAAAGGCCATTGATGAGATACAGCCTTCTTTTAACAAATCCTCCTTTGGTGTATAGTAATGTATGACAGTTTTTTATAGCATTGTACAAACCAGAAAGGACGACTGTATAGTTCATGGTGTTTGGAGAACTAGGTCCCTCTGGCATTTTGTTAAACAATAAGAGGGCATCTGTTAAGGTGCTATGTTCCAACAGAAAGGCCTCTATGTGTTTGCAACTCCATCATTCTCTATTCCCGTTCTCCAATCAATAAAAGAAAATAGTAATGGAAAATTGAGTAAATGAAAGTGAATTGATTCCCGATCGTAGACCAGACGTTCACATGCTAAAGGAGAACTCCAAAATCCTTACAATAGCCAAATCTCAGACATTGGAGTTGATAAGTTTCTACAAATCTTTGCCTTCACTTTTTTCTACAAATGTCACCCTGATGCTGAAGCAGGTCTCTTAGGCTTAAAGGCCTAAAGAGGATCATCCTCTATGCTTTCTTTCATGAAACCCAACACTGATTGTGCGAATGGCATGGAGTCAGTTGTCTTTCAATTTAGAGTCACGACTCTGGGTCTTTATAGCCAAGAAGATGATTCCAAGAGCTATTTATCAGTCATCTCATTTTTCTCTCTCTAGACTTACCTAGATATAATTTAAAATTGTAGAAAAATTACTGGTACTTTTCCCTCTTTTCCATTCGGACTCCCCAATCTCAAGGTTATGTAGAATTGTAATCTCCGTGGCCATTTGCCTGAAAACATAGGCCAATTATTGGAATCAGAAACTCTCAGTTGAGTGGGAAAAAGTTCAGGTTTTATTCCTTACTCCACAGCAAAATTGACCAAGCTGACCTAACCTGAATTTAGCTGGAATTGTGTTTCTGGAAAAATACTAGCTAGAATCCGGTGACTCGAGTCTCTTCGTGGCCCAATACCTGATCTCTCTTGTTTAGCGAAGCTTCTTTGCCTGAAAATCTCTCCCAATCAATTCTGCAGTAAGATTCCAGCAACAATTTCCTTCCATCCTCCAATGTTACAGTTACAGTTTCTTAAGGAAAGACCTGCTCACTGGTTAAATCCAAGCTTTTAGGTTACTTTCAAAAGCGTCATAAATTTGCTCACTGGTTTGATACCCAAGCTTTTCCGGTAATTTTCAAAAGCCTGATGCCCTGGATCTTTCAGGGAACTACCTGACTGATTCAGTGCCAGAGGGAGGGAAGGCTGAATCAATGAATTTGTGACAGAAAAATGCTAACCCAAGTATTTTCCTGGATCATCAAATAGTTTGAAGTTGTTTTTTGGAAACTTGGACTTTAGACTCTTACCTGGATTAGGATTTTAGACACTGGATTTTTTAATTAGATAGTATTGGTTTGCATTATATTCTGAATATCAGGATATTTTGGGGTTATCAAATGTGGGTTATGTGTAGTGTTTCATTTATTAAAAGGATAATTTATAGTGCTAAAAGGGCCGAACAAACTAGTGTGGTATATACAGTGACAACAAATATGCCGCCTGATATCGATATAATCAACAATGCCAGTCAACTCCACCTGGCTCGCTGTATCTCTCTACATATGACAGCCCTTCTCGCACACTACATGTAACAGCTATTAATAAGCATTTAATGCAAGGACAGTGCATCCCTAACACTGGATCCCATAGATAGGCGATAGCTAGTTTCCCAACAACTGCGTCCTATATAGGCACTTAAAAGATGCAGTGTTTGTTTGCTCTACTATTTACCATATGAAAACTAAATATATAGTCGTGGATGGTGCTTAGGCAAAAAGATAAGTTATAAGTAGGTTGTTTCTCTGTAAAACCCTTCCTAAGTGAGAGGAGGTGGGGAGATGTATACATTTTTTCACAAAACATGGGTGGGGGAGTATGGTATCAGCTCCATCTTTTTGTGTCGGAATAGAAGAACATGAGTTAGAATAGCATGTCTCAGAGGAAAGATACCTTGATCTCTTTGTTATCTTCTTTGCTTCAATGAACTCATCCGTAATACCTTAACAAGAAAGCAAGAGAAGTTTTTGTGAAGCATAAGGTTAGGAGGATGGGCCTAGGATATTTGGTTCACTAAGCCACAACTCTTCAATGTTTCAAATCCAAGTGCCTTTTCTGTTGATCTATGGCCTTCAACTCAAGGGAAAGATTTTTGTTTCAGCAAATGACTAATGGAATCTGGCTTGTATCCAAGTGTGTGTGGAGAGATGCTTGAATGATGTCTATAGCGCATACACTTATATGGATTCACTATATTGATAATTCTTGGTGGGTTATTGTATACAATTACTAGTGTTCCAACTTGAGTTTAAGAGGTCTATCTATGTTGTTTCGGTTTATGGTAATCTCTCATTTCTGTCTGCTGACCATATGAAACAATAGAACATCTGGAGGTATTTACGCTACCACATAACTCAATATGAAGCTTAACCATGTGGAGAGACATCACATGTCAACAGTTAAAGTGATTTCAGATGCTCCATTAACTCATTTATACTAAAACTTTTGGAATCCTGAATGTGCTAATGAAGGGATGTAACAGCTTGATATAAGTAGAGTTATACATGTCACTAGTTTGGGCATGGACCAGAGAATACTTTTTCACTGAATATTTTTCATCTTCGAAGAAAATTCTTGATATTGGGAGTGAGGAGCTATAGCCTTTTTTCAGCCTTACTGAATTGTTTCTATTTGTGAGCTCCATATGATTCACTTCTTCTTGTTCTAAGTATTTGATGCATTTTATTCAGATTAGTTTTTCCAGAGGAGGGCAATAGCAGTTTGAAGAAAATTCCTAAGCTTGAAGATCCCACTCAGCATTCACGATTAAAACTTGTGGTAAATTTCTTGAACATTTGAACCTTTAACATCATTATGTACTTCCTAGCTTACAATCCTGTTACTATCGAGGACCTCTTTGCATCAAATCCAACCCTTTTGAGGAAAATTGCAGCCTAGGAGAGCAGATCTAGACATGAACCAGCATGTCAACAATGTCACCTACATAGGATGGGTACTTGAGGTCAGTTGCTCTACTACTGGCCTTGATCAATCCAGATAGTTTATTCTTGAATTTAGCAGTTTCTTGTTTTTCTTTTCCTTCTATATTCCTGGTATCTTAATCATCGAAAACTTAATTGTCAAGATGGGGATCTCCATATCTAATGCCCTGTAATCATGTTTTTCTATTGCCAAATTTCTATTACTATACTGAGTGATATCCCTTGTTTGCATTATTTGTTTATTGAATAAAATTATCTTTTCTATCCTTCAGAGCATGCCCCAAGAGATTCTCGACAGTCATGAGCTGCAGAAGATAACACTTGATTACAGAAGGGAATGCCAACACGATGACATGGTAGACTCTCTCACCAGCATCGAGTTGGATGATTCCATAGATGCTTTACAATACAATGGGAGTACAGCAATTACAAATGGGTCTCCCAATGCGAGGCAACAAAATGAGAGCTCAGACTGCGTCCAGTTCTTGCATATGCTGCGCTTATCTAAAGATGGATTTGAGATTAACAGGGGTCGCACTGAGTGGAGAAGAAAGCTTTCAAGATAGCTTGTGAATCTGCCTTCTCATTATTACGTGTGGCAAGAGCGGGCATCTGTTCATGCTGGCAGCGAACACACATAATTTTGTGTCTACAAATTTAATTTGGCGGCTTGGCTGGGTGAGCATGGTGTCAAAGCCTTCAGATCAAGGAAGCGTTGTTTCTTGTTTATGTGGCACTTAGAATTAGCACTATGGTAGTGGATGAACTTTGAATTTGGCTTCGAACCTGAGGGGCTCGGTATATTTTTGTCTTGCTGCTTTCTGTAGCTTTTCTCCATTATTCTTGTACTAAGCGTTGTTTTAGCCACCTATCGATTTTGAAGAAGTGAACCAAGAAGATTGTTTCCTTTCATTTTTTATTTTTTTATCAGTGACCAAATTTCATTTTAATAAATTGGGAGTACACAGCTATCCCTGATGAGCACACCATCCCTGATGAGCACACCAAGTGACAAACACCTTCTCTCGACAAGGAATAAGTAGATAGGTTGATTAAAAAAGTACAATCCAGATGATTGGGAATCGTCCAATCTAGATCAAGAAACAGTGGGCTCCATGCTAGCTCCTTGTCTAGATCAGGCGGTTAAATGGACCATGGTATGCATTATATGTTTTTTATTTCACTAGCAAGGTGTGAGGTATGCATGGGTTTTAAGGGCTTGGTTATGGGTTTGAACCCGACCATGTGCTCCAAAGGTTATAAAGTGTATTTTGTTTTTGGGAAAATTTCTATGTACACCTTAATTTGATGAATCATTTTTCAATAGACCTATGAATTTGACAAGCGTCTGGTGGCATTAGTTTTTTAATAAAGTATATTTTAACCTATTAAACCTATCTGATCTTATTTTATAATATATTTTCATCCCAAACAATTTTTAAAATGACGTTCTAGGGCTCTCTGTTTACCGTCTTCTTCTTCTCGCTCACCTCTGACTCTCTCCCACGCCCTCTCCCTTGAACGCCTCTCTCTCTCTCCCCCGAACCCTCTCCCTCTCACCTCCCAACCCCTCTTTCTTACTCCTCTCTCATCAACATGTATGGACAATTTTATCAGATGGAGAATTCATGGTTGGTTTCCAATGGAACTGCTCCGAAAGAATTGGGTTCATGGACTATGATTTCTTCATGTATTTGTAGAAAACTTGCCGAAAAGGCTTTGGAGTTATATAAATTGACGAAACCCAAAGCAGAGGGTTTACGGGGGGAAGAGAGAGAGAGGTTAAGGGGAGAGAGTAGATAGAGATGGGGGTTTATGGGGGAAGAGAGAGAGAGGTTTAGGGGAGAGAGAGTAGATAGAGGTGGGTTAGAAAAACCAGGGAGTATGAAAGAGAGAGACAGAGGAAGAGTGAAGTATAATGAGTGTGAAAAATTCACCCGTTGGGTACGAACTTTTGTTTGCGCACAAGCACCACTCCTTATCCTTCCCCTTCAATTCACTCTGCAAATTCAAATGGTGAAAAATCATGAGAGAGAAAGGGAGGGAAAGAGAGAAATATGACAAAAACAAGAGTTCGAGAGTTGGAGGGGAAGAGAAAGAGAGGGAGCGAGAGAGTCAAAGGGGAGGAGACAGAGGGAGAGAGGGCATGGGAGAGAAAGAGAGGTCGAGATAGAAAAAGCGTAGTATGAAAGAGACGAAAGGGAGGCTGTAGTGTCATTTTGACGATTGTTTGAGATAAAAATATCTGATAAAATATATATAAAGGGCTTTCGGGTTAGAAGACACATTTTCTGAAATGTTAATGCCGCTTGAAGCTTTTCAAATTTATTGGTCCACTAGAAAATAGTATACTAAATTAAGATATTGGAAGAATTTATCCTTTTTATTTTTCTCCTCAAGGATATATATAAAAAATGTGAAAGAGGGAACCGATCCCCCATACTTCGTGTTATCAATCACATTGTCTAACTTACTTGGCTACTTAGAGCAAATGATATAACGTACATACATCTATACAATACATAATATTTTTTTTCTTTTACTTTTTTATTATCTAGATCACCCATCTAGACGACCTAGATCTCCAATCCGGCTGATCTGGATGGGGATCTGTGGGTGGGCGATACATCCTATTGATCCCTTTCTTTTTAGAATTCTGAGTAGATCTCTCTTTTACTTTTTTTATTATCTACATCACCCATCTAGACGACCTAGATCACCAATCCGGCTGATCTTGATAGGGATCTATGGATGGGCGATACTTCCTACGGATCCCTTTCTTTTCAGAATTATGAGTAGATCCCTCTTTTACTTTTTTTCCATTTTCTAGATCACCCATCTAGGTGACCTAGATCTCCAATCCGGTTTATCTAGATGGAGATCTATAGGTGGGCGATACATCCTACTGATCCCTTTCTTTTTAGAATTCTGAATAGATCCCTTGGAGTTGAGGATGTTGACATTCATCCATTATCGTTAAGAGGTATATGCACGAGTCTATAAAAGAAGTACCTTATGTTGCTCCAACCTATCATGTTAGCTGAATCACCTTCCACCGGAAAAGAGGAACCTAAGGGCTGGTTTGGTTCATGCGTAATAGTTAATTTTTCAATCCTGTTTTTCCATGTTTTTTTTACATGTCTGAAATTCTTTATACCTAGTTTTTTTATGTTTGGTAACCCATGCATAAGTTATCTCCTACAATCTGGATTAATACCTATTTTTAACCGTTCAATTGCAATATAGTTGATTTGCTATCGACATCCATTCCATTGAGATGATTTTTTAAAAATATTCAATCTATATTATATTTTAAAAAAATATATGGTTTAAATCATAAGTTTGGTTCACTTTATTAAATTATACAAGCATCAAACCTTGATTAATTAATCCACACTCTTTTTTTAATCTCTCTATCTTGTAAGTTTAATGAAAAACATATTTGTAGTACAAATTTTAACTATAGTTTTTCCGTTCCCATTTACCTCTATTAAGAGCATTGCATTCTTAATTATAAGTTGCCCATATCCACTGTAAGGGCGTTGCATTCATATTTGAATGTTAGGTTTTATACCCATTTCAATCACGACACAATCTTTTAGACATTAGGGTTACGAGGTGGCCTCTCGGTTGGTGTTTGGGGCATGTCCAGATTTGCTCTGCAAAAGACCTAACTAAACCTGTAGAACAGTGTTTTCAGGAATGGGCCGAAGGTCAAACTGGCGAGGAATCCGGTTCGATCAAGTCTGGCCAGCAAACGAACTGATCTGAGCCTTTTTAAACAGAATAGAAATTAATTAGAACTGGTGAAGAAATGAAAAAGTGCTAAAATATGAAATCCCTAATTTTTCTAAATCAAGGCAAGAGGGAGAAATACAAAGCCAAGAGATCAGTGCTGATCACGGGGACCTTACAAAGAGAGAGATCCCAAGAGTACAAAGCCTTAAAGGAATAGCAAGTATCTAAGCTTTGACATTCATGCGTACACACACGCGCGCACACACACACACACACATATATATATATATATATATATATATATATATATATATATATATGAAGATGCTGTAAAATGTTGAACAGTGATTTCGTCTACCTCTATCATCGTTTAAAGTTCATCGCACGATCACGATTATTCGGTAGTATTTTATTTTTTATTTTTTTTACAAGTCAGAATGATCTGAAATTTGAACTGTGTTCATAAAAAAATAGGAAAATATGCGAAAAATGTCAAAAAAATATTTTACAAGAAAAATATTGACCAAAATACCCCCAAAACTTTTTGGGGGTATTTTGGTCAAAACAAATTTTAACTAATTATTTTTTTATATTTTTATTAATTGTGTCTTACTAAGATGTACATACGCTGCAAATTTCAAATCATTCTGATTTGTAGGAAGAAAATGAAAAATAAAACCCTACTAGACAATCATGACTGTACGATGAACTTTAGACGGCGATGAGGGTAGGCGAAATCATTGTTCATTTTCGCCTATAGGTGTTGGGAAGACTTTTCCTATATATATATATATATACATATAATAATGATCCTATGAGACCCTCCCACACCTATGTGTGTAAGATACCAAATTATTACTATTAAATTGGCACAGATCTCTAAAAGAATAAAGTCCCATATGTGATAACTTTTATAAAGAGTTAATCAGGCTAAAAAATACTTTCGAAGCTGCATCTTCAATTTTTTTTTCTTTTTTTTGTGATTATTCATTAGAATGAAAAGAGTATATATTTTAAATTTTGGATCAAACAAATGGCCCTAACATGATTTTTGAAAATTGTTGCATTGTAGTACTATACAACCGTTATATAAAATCATTGCCCATGTATGGCAGTGATTTCATGTAACAGTTGTATAGTAATATAATGCAACAACCTTCAAAAACCATGTTAGGGCCATTTGTTTAATACAAATTTGAAAATATACACTCTTTTCATTCCAATGAACAATCACAAAAAAAAAAAAATTTAAAAAAAAAAAAAATCGGCCAATTAATATAGGACGTTCATTTTGGTAATATGCTTAGATCTAAGCCTTTTAATGATCTTGTTTCTTCCCAAATTTTTTTGATAATTTTATTATCATTAGATTGACAATATTTTTTTTAAAAAAAAAACTTGAATTCATAAAGGCCTAGATCTTGAAATTCATGAAATGGACGGTTTAGATTCATTGTTGGAGGGGATTCAATTTGACCATACATAGGGTGCAAATTATTTTATTTTTATTTCAGATTGTTTATTGAGATGAAGAGTGTTTGCAAAATTTTGGGTTATACAAATACCATAAACATGGTTTTTTAGAAGTGTGATTGTATTATACTATGATACAACTGTTGCATGAAATCACTGCCCATATATATATATATATATATATATATATATATATGACAATGATTTCATGCAACAGTTGTATCATAAAATAATGCCACGACACTTCTAGAAAACCATGTTTGTGGTATTTGTATGACCCAAAATTTTTCAAACACAGACTCTTCATCTCAATAATTAGTACTAAAAAAAAAAATGTTCAATTTGAACCCTAGATATGGTCAGAATGAGTCCCCTCGAAAAACGAATCTTGACCATTCATTTGGTGAATTTCAAGATCTTAGCCTTTACAAACTCAAAATCATTTTTTTCTTTTTTAACATTGTTCATCTAAAGATAATAAAGTCATCAAAAAAAATTGGAAATGGAAAAATCCTTCTAAGGCCTAGATCTAAATATCTCACCAAAAAATAAACGGCCTATGTTAATTGGGCTAAAAAAAATACTTTCTAGGTTGTGTTTTCAAATTTTTCTTTTTTGTGATTGCTCATTAGAATGAAAAGAGTATATATTTCAAATTTTGGATTAAACGAATGACCATAACATGGTTTTTGAATGTTGTTGCATTATACTACTATACAATCATTGCATGAAATCATTGCCCTATATATATATATATATATATATATATATATATGTGTGTGTGTGTGTGTGTGTGTGTGTGTGTGTGTCAGCCCAGGAGCTGACAGCGACAGTGTCAGCCAACAATCTAGGCCAATTTATATATATATTTATATATATATATATATATATATATATATATATATATATATATATATATATATATATATATATATATATATATATATATATATATGTCAGCCCACGAGCTGACAGCGACAGTGTTAGCCAACAATCTAGGCCAATTTTCGGGAGTAGTTTGCTAAATTTATATTTTACGAATTATTTTTTTATATTTTATTAGATTCTCATATTTTTGAAGAATAGGCACTCAAAATTTCAAATGATTTGAATTTGTATAAAAAAAATGAAAATTAAAATACGAAATGAGATCATAACTATTGGGTTGGCCCTATATTCAATTTGGGTCGTTGGCTGACACGATAGCTATCAACCCGTTGAGCTCATTTTTTTTTCTAAGCCTATTGGCTCACAAGATCATTTATATATATATATATATATATATATATATATATATATATATATATATATATATATATATATATATATATATATATAAGATACTACAAAATGCTTGGTGAAAAATGGAAAGTGATTTCACCTACCCTCATCATCATCCAAAGTTCATCGTACGGTCACGACTGTCTAGTAGTGTTTTATTTTATTTTATTTTTACAAATCAGAATGACCTGAAATTTAGATAGTGTGTTCATCAAAATAGGCGATTCTAGGAAAAATATCAAAAAATTATTTTACATGAAAAACATTGATCAAATTAGCCCCAAAATGTTTCATGGGTATTTTAGTCAATTTTGTTTTCTCGAATTATTTTTTTTTATATTTTTATTAGGTGTGTCTCACTAAGATGTATACACGCTCCAAATTTCAGATCATTCTGATTTGTAGAAAAAAAATGAAACACTACTAGAAAATCGTGGCCGTGCGATGAACTTTTGACGGTGGTAAGGGTAGGCTAAAACACAGTTCATTTTCACCTATAGATATTGGGAAGACGTTTTCTATATATATATATATATATATATATATATATATATATATATATATATATATATATATATATATATATATATATATATATATATATATATATATATATATATATATATATATAGCAATGATCTAACACAAGGGTTGTATCATAGTATACTGCAACAACATTTCTAGAAAACCATGTTTGTGATATTTGTATAACTCTAAATTTTGCACACACTCTCTTTTCATCTCAATAATCAATCCCCAAACAAAAAAAGTTCAATTTGAACCCTAAATATAGTCAAAATGAGTCTTCTCCAAAAACGAATCTAGACCATTCATTTTGTGAATTTCAAGATCTTAACCTCTATAAACTCAAAATCATTTTTTTTATTTTTTAACATTGTTCATCTAATGATAATAAAGCCATCCAAAAAAATTAGAAATGAAAAAATCCTTCTAAGGCCTAGATCTAAGCATCTCACCAAAATGAACGGCCTATGTTATTTGGGCTAAAAACATATTTTCTAAGTTGTGTTTTCAATTTTTTATTTTTTTGTGATTGTTCATTAGAATGAAAAGAGTATATATTTCAAATTTTGAATCAAACAAATGGCCATAAGATGGTTTTTTAAGGTTGTTGCATCATATTAGTGTACAACGGTTGCATAAAATCATTGGTCTTTTATAAATACATAAATATATATATATATATATATATATATATATATATATATATATATATATATATATATATATATATATATATATATATATATATATATATATATATATGAAAATGACATCTATTTCTCTCCCTAAAATTTCTATTTCTAATTAACCTCTTAGGTTAAAACCAAAATCCCTTGCATCCCCTCAAGTTTAAAACTTTGGGACCACTAGCCCCCTAATTATGTTTTTCTGTGTTCCTTTTGCGAATTTGATCTCTTTGTTTTACAAAATACCAAATCCATACATTAGTCATGTTTTTTTTTTTTGTGACCTAATATACAATTTTTATTGATGATAATAAAAATTATTATTATTATTATTAATTAATAATTTTCATAATAACAACAATAATATATTAATTGTTTAAATACTTAATCTCCTATAGGTATTTTGATATACAAATTTTAATAAATGAATAAATAAATAAATAATAATAATCCATTAACAATAGTAACAAATATCTTCATTAATCATTTTTTAATTTCAAAAGATATTTTAATGTAATTGTACAATAGTTCATAATATTAAAGAAAAAATTATTTTCTTTTTCATGTCTAAATTTATAGAGTGGGATCCACAGAAGTAAGATTGGTTTTAGGCAACAGAAGAAAAATAGAAGGGAGCATTTTGTAAAATAAAAAGATCAAATTTGTAAAAAGAACAAAGAAAAACACAATTAAGGGGCTAACATTTTCAAAATTTTAAATTTTTGCGGGTACAATGGATTTTGGTGAACCCAAGGGGCTAATAGGGATGCAAGTTTTAGGGAGGGGGTACAAGTTATTTTCCCAATATATATATATATATATATATATATATATATATATATATATATATATATATATATATATATATACTGGCATTGTCCTACTAGCTCACAGCTATATATCAGCCCAACGGTCAAGATTCAATTTGGGCCGATCCAATAATCACGATTACATTTTGTATTTTAATTTTAATTTTTTTATATAAAACTAAATCATTTGAAATTTTGGATGTGTATTCTTTAAAAACATGAGAATCTAATAAAAATATCAAAAAAATAATTTGCAAAAATTAAATTGATCAAAATACCCTCAAATTTTAATAGGGGTATTTTGATCAATTTATAATTTATAAACTTTTTTTTAATATTTTTATCAAGTGCGCCTTGATGAAAAAAAACATTAAAATTTAAGTACAAAATGAGGTCGTAATCATTAGATTAGGCCAAATTCAATCTATCGTTGGGCTCATATGTAGTTGTGGGCTAGTAGGCCTACGCCAACATTTCCCATATATATATATATATATAGGGAAAGTATATAATGAGACCATTCACTTTTAATACAATGTGGACACAATAATCTTGTCTATTGGATGTGAAGTTGGGTGGTTGCAATTATTCCATTGACCAAGCTCAAACTTCAAAAGAAATTTTTTCAAACTTCGTGACACATCCAAGCTATCAAATTTCGCATCAAATGGTTGTAAAGAATTGTGACCACCTTGTACCAAAAATAAATGTCTCATTGTATACAATAACGCACACACAAAACACATATATATATACATATTTAAAATCATTGAAAATACTGTAGTATAGTCTAGTAGAGAACGTAAAAGCGCAGTATAATATAGGAAGCAACACAGAATGATAATAAGAGAAATAACAGAGATATCTATTAGAATCCAAGTAGTATGAATACTATCTCGAATTTTTATGCTAAATATTAATTTGAACTGCATATAAACAAATTTTATTCCACAAGGTTCAAATCAAAGCACTTACAATTTACAAATGCAGTAACTGGAAAAGAAAGCCCATTCGTCCGGACAGAACGAAGGTACTTTATGCAAATTACAATCACACATCTGTATACATCGTATCAACAAATAAACTATGAAAAGTTCTTACACACACTTACACATATGTGTACATCATACAAATAGAAAGAAATATAAACAGGAGTATGAAAAGATCTTACTCAATAAGAGCTTGCCTCAATGTAGAGAAGTCGGCAAAGCTTTCAGAAAGGCTTTGGAGTAAGTAGAGAAGAGAGAAGGTTTTCGAAAAGAGATCGCAGAGAGGGAGAGTTCGACCTGCTCTTCGAATGAGGGTTCTGAGGGAATTTATAGGCGAAGGAAGTAATTGTGGATTATTCGAGGTAGCTGAGGTGGATTATTCGAGGCTCAGGAAAGTGAGAAAGTTATGATAGCTGACGAGAGGTGGACGATTAGTGACTCAGGGATGAGACAGAAAGGAATGAGGTGGAAGATTCGCGAGGAGAGTTGAACATAAAGAGATGAAATGAGGTAAAGTAGAAGAAAAGACGTAAAGAAAGCGAGACTTGACATAAAGCAAAAAGGAAAAGTATGTTGCATAGTGTCTTATGTCAGTCGGTGGCATCTTTTTGTCTTTTTCTTATGGTAGCATATTTTTTCTTATGGCAGCATCTTTTTTGCGTTACTTCGTCTTTTGGTAGTGGTTGTGGTCCGGCGGTAGCATCGAAGGTCGTGGTCGTGGTCTGGCAGTAGCAGGGAATCTTTATACAGTGTATACTGGTGACATTTACAGGGAATCTTTGTACAGTGATTTTTTAAGCCGTCATTCGGGCCTTTGACTGAATTCTTCTTTGATCGGTTCAGGCTGCGAGGTGGCATCAGAAGCTTCTTCTTCAATAATTCGTAATAATTGGGTTTCAAGCTCTTCTTTTGTAGCTCTTGGATTTTGTCTTTTCATTTGTCTAATATATTCGGAGAATTTATTTAGGTCAAATTCAAGAGTATTCTCAGTCTGATATTTGGTAGGAGAAGGAAGGATTCGTTTTAGTCTGATTGAATTCGGGTCCATGCTGAAGACATCCCACCATTTAACAAATATTTGTTTTCTCAATCAAGGGATATATTCATAATTATTACTTGTATTTTCCGATATTCCGTATTCCCATTTGAGGATCCATGGTATCTGATGTATAGCCATAAAATATAAATGATAATCGATGTCAGTATCTATGGTATTATATTCAGCAAATTTAGCTTGAGCAACTTGGAATGCATCAGGTAATATTTGAGTTCCTTATCCCCATATGATGAACCAATATCTAAACCAACTTGGGAATCTTTTAAGAATATGCATTTTAAATTGGATATATACCATGTATGTGAATTATTCATATTTTGATAGGAAAATATTTTTTGCCAAGCATCCATATATTCAGTGTATCTATATGATTTGTATTGATATTCTTGTGCTTTTAGCTTCTTTCCTTGTGTTCGGGTACATCCCCAATCATCATATGATAATATATTCTTTATCTGTAACTTAGAGTAAGATATTACTTTAGTAGTAGGATTGAAAAAATGTACAAGAGATATGGAGCCTGTTTCCATGAGAACGGTTTCGTACCATTCTCGGGTTTTGTTTCCATTTGAAGGGTTAAGATGATTTTGGAGATATGGAGGGGCTAATTTATTTGGGTCTATATGGATAACCACAATAGTAATATCTATTAAAAAGGTTCTCTTCAAATATTGCCTTGTATGAGGTAGAGCTGGTTGGTTTATTTTGGTTTGATACAGGAGTAACTATTGGACTTGGAATTTGGGTTGAGTGTTCAGGGTAATTCAAAGATCTGGCTGGTGATATCGGTGGATGTATAGATATAGGTGAGTCGAGGTTTACTATAGGGACAATTTCCATTAGTGTCTGTAAATTCTTGCCTGGTCGTTGATTAGGAGTATTAGTATTCATTAGAGTATTAATATTTATATTAAAGAGCTGTATTGCTAATGGAGTTTCTTCAAACTCAAACTGGGACAGTGGGGACAGTAGTGGTGGTGGTAGATCTATACCCCCTGCAAAAATTCACGGGTAAGGAAGTCAGGAAGAGAGTTAGCAGAGCCGTGCAGATGTTCAATTGAAAAATCAAACGCGGATAAAATAGCTTGCCAACGAGTAAAAATCTGTTTAGAAACAAGATTTTGAACATCTTTTTGCTGAATATCTTTAGCAGATTTACAGTCCATTCGGATAAGGAAAGAAGTATTTAGAATATCACTTTGAAACTTTCTTACACATTGAACTATAGCTAAAATTTCTTTTTTAATAGTCGAATAGTTTTGCTGTGAAGGGTTCCAAGCTTTAGATGTATATCTAACTAATTGCTCTTTATTGTGACCACTTTGCTGTTTAAGAATTCCACCTAATCCTATTTCTGAAGCATCGCATTCAATAATTTTAAATGCAGTAGGATCGGATAAAACTAAACAGGGTAGTTCTTTGGATTTGCTTTTCAGAAGTCGAATAGCATTAGTATGTTGATCCGTCCATTTAGGCGGATTCTTTTTTAATCGATCAAATAATGGTTTGGCAATAATAGCAAAGTTTTGAATAAAATCTGCTATATAATTTAAGCATCCTAAGAAACGTTGTAATTCTACTTTTGCTAAAATTACATCCATAAATTTACTAGCAAGTTCAATAGCTCTATCAATAGGAATGATTGCTCCTTGAAAAATGTTATGTCCTAAAAATTGAACTTTTGTTTGACAAAGAGCTAATTTTTGGCAGTAGAAAATTTTTTTTAAGGAATATATTTAAATGTTTAAAATGTTGATGTATATCAGTAGAAAAAATAAGAACATCATCGATGTAGACTATCATAAATTTTAAATAGGGATTAAATACATCATTCATAATTTACTGAAATTCAAATGGGGCATTTTTTAATCCAAATGGCATAACGTTCCATTCATATTGTCCAAAGGGGACATTAAATGTCGTTTTATATCGATCCTGGTTATCAATCTGTATTTGCCAATAACCTGACTTTAAATCAAATTTCGAAAAAATGCAAGCATTTAGTAGTCTATCTAATAAATCCTTTTTATTTGGTATTGGATATCTTATCCATTTTAAAACTTTGTTTAGTGGTTTATAATTGATGACTAGTCTAGAAACGCCTCGTTCCTTTTCTGCATTATTTTCTACATAGAAGGAGGCACAGCTCCATGGTGATGAGCTAAGCCTTATTAATCCTTTAGCTAAGAGAGAATCTATTTCTTTTTCACATATCTCTACCATTTTTGTATTCAACTGAATTGGTCGAGCTTTAGTTGGTATTTTTTATTCAGAAAAGTTTTCTTCATAAGGTAGTGATACTATATGTTTATGTCGGTTCCAGAAAGCAGTAGGTATTTAGCTACAAATTTATGTTTTTATTTGCTTTTTAATTTGACTTATTGTTTATTGTATTGCAAGTAATAACAGTTGTTTTTCTATTGTTTTATATTTTATTTCAGCTTGTAATTGATATAAAAATGTCTCTTTGTTTTGTACGTTTTGTTTTACATTATTTATTTCTTTTATTTTTGGTTTATCAATAAATTCAAATTTGACTTTTATTCCTTCTATTGTTGATTCTATTCCAGTATGATCTATATATTAATCGGATATAGCATATTGAGAAATGGAGTTCCTAAAATTACAGCTTGATTTAGTCCTTTAACCATAATAAATGGTAATTCTAAGCAAATACTATTATTACATATAGCAGCATTTGATAATTTATAATTTATTTTTAATTTACTTCCATCGGATGTATTTAATATTTGTGCAGTTTTCTGAAAGTATTTTGTGGGAACTAATCCTTCGTTTATACAATTTAAGTTAGCACCGGAATCTATTAGAGCTAATGTTTGGAAGGTATACTCGTTGTGGACTATGATTTTAACCAAACTGTACCATTTTTGGTTTAGTATTTTGTTAATTAAATTTAATTGAAGTTCTTGGTTAAAATTAGAGGATTCAGGTTTATCTTCCATAATATGTAGTAAAGTTGTAAATTCTATGTCTTCTTCATCTTCAGAATTATTATCTGTTAATTCTAATAATTTGATTCTGTTTTTTAACTTAATCAATTCAGATTTTACTTCATTAATTTCGTGTTTTAACTCAGCAATAGTGGGTTGTTTTTTACTATTATTCTTTTGGCCAATTCTTTTCAGAATTTCTGAGAAACTATATTCTTCTGGTGGTTTAATTAATGGAGTTGGTTTATTCCTAGCTTTTGCTATTTGAATATATTGACTGATTATGGCTCTTTTATCTTCAGTATTAGGGATTTTGTCTATAATTTCTAGAATTAAATTGTCTTCTTTGGTAAGGGTATGACAAGAACATTATTGTCTTGGTCAGATAAAGATGATGTTTCATTTAATAAATCTTCATCTTTTATTATTCCAATATCTGATTCATCATTATCAAAGCTTTCTAAGAATGAGGAAGAGGTTGTACTCACCTCATTATCTTTATCATAGAGCTCAATAATTTCATATAACTGATTTCGTATATTTTCATCTACTATTAAAGATTCTATCTTTTTCTTAACATTACAGTTTCTTTTATAATGTCCTAATTTTCCACATTTATAACACCGAGGTATTTTTCGCTTATATCTTTTTCTGTATTTGGGTTTTTTCTCATATTTTTCGTCTTTATATTTATGTTTCCTTTTATGATATAGTTTTGTATGATTTTTGTCTTTTTTCTATCTTTCTATGTTTACGGGTATGGGGTTTAGAAAGATCTAAACTATATCCGAATTGTTCGCAAAAGTCGCCTAATTCCTTTTTGCCAGTCATTTTTTGTTTCTCAAGTTGTCGTTTTAATTTTAGGTCGGTGTAGAGAGATAACCCTTCTGCACAAATTTCGTAGGACAATTCGCCTAGGGTAAAGAGAAGATAAGAAATAATCCCCCCATGTTTTGTTTTGAGACGATTACGGACCTTTTCAGCAAACAAATAGGGAAGGCCGGAGATGAATTTTTCTTTCCAATGATCGGCACTACTATCTTCACGTATGAGGATTCGGGAAACAAAAACATCTTTATACCATTTATAATGAGAAAGAGTGGGACAGCGAAGGTTATTTAGCAAGTCTTCATATCGAGCTTCGAGTAAAGCCGTACTTGCAACAAAATGGAGTGTAAATGTGTAGATTAAAGTATTAACAGCATCACTTTTGGATTGTACGATATCTTGATTTACTTCATTTTTAATATAGGATTGTTTGGTGGCAGTTAAGATTTGTTGTTTGGATATATCATTGAGGTGGAAATCCCACCATCCTCTAAGCCATCCTGTGAAACCACAGATAATAGCCTTTACTACATCTTGGTCATGGGCGCCAGAGACCTTGCATGCAGTAGCATACATGGTTATATGTTTCATCGTATCAAGAATTTGTAGTTCAAACATTCTGTCTATATTCCAATTGACTATAGTTCTTTCGGAATAGGATACAGTATGAGATATCAAATCTTCTTCAAATTGTACATCGATCGGAGTAGGTCTATGATGGTACATTCTAGATGGGACTGTAATTCGCATTTTCCTACCATAATCGATTTGATTAATCTTATCTTCTTGCGTAAAGGCATCTATAGTATTAGTAATAGTATTTGGAATTTTTGGAATTTTTGGAATTTCATGGAGCATCATAGCTGCTGGTTTGGCTATTTTTATGATTGATTCTTTGCTTTTAGATTTCTCCTTTTCTTTAATATCTAGAGTAGCTAATTTAGTAATTAACTGTTGCATTAATTCAGAAGAAGATTCTTCTTTCATTTGAAATCTGTCTTTATTTATTAGAGAAGGAGGTTTAAATAAGATTGCTTTTTTCTTTTCTTCTATTTTCTGTTGTGTTTGTTGGATAATATTTTCTATCTTAGTGGTTTGTTTTCCTATGGTTTGTAAATATAAATTTGTATAATTATTTTGTTCAACCAAATGTGGTAACAATTCTGTTTTCAGATAATTTTCTTCAGGAAGCGTTTTATACGGAGTAGCTAGAGTTTCTAATTCTTGTTTTTTATCTATTATTTTTATACTTTTTTCAGGAGGATGGATACTGCGAATATGTTTCTGTTGACTTGTAATATAGGTTTCATATTGATTTTTTAAAGTATGTAGTTTAAATTCAGGGATTTTTATTCCTTTTAATAATAAGGTAGTTTTAAACCATTCAAAAAATTCTAAAGTTTTTTTCTTTTTTTTTTTCAAAAACTTATTATATTGTTTATGAGTTATGTCAATTAATTCTTTTGAGAAAGTGGTTAAATACCAATTTCGAAGATCTGTATTAGTTTTACTAACATAATCTTGTTGTATATAATCTATGTTTATTTTATTTTCCTTATATAGTGTCAATAATTGAAAATCAGTATCTGGTGATTCATTATAGATGTGTTGATATACTGGTTTAAGTATATTTTCTTGAGTTCTTACTAGTCCTTGTATTTCAGATTCTGAAGTCGAAGGAGTTATAGGTCTGGTAATACTAGACACAGACTTTCGTGAGGCTAAGAAAGTTGCAGGTAACGTTTGTCTTGGTATTGGAAGATAAGTATCATCAGTACTGGTTATAGGTGGAGATCTATGATTAAATTGTATTTCTATTTCACCATCTATGTGTTCAATAATTTGATTTGGAAGATTATTTTTCGGAGTTTTTATTGAGTGATTGGATGTTTGAATTTTCCAATCCTGAGGAAGTTTTATCTGAGACCATTGGATTGTTTTGGGAATTACTATATTTGATTTTTCAGAATTTGTTTGAAAGAAAGTCGTTTGTCCTTTTGTATCTATTTGTATTACATTGGGACATAACATGGTCATTACTTTATAATAGATTCGATATACAATGGCTAAATTCTGAGATCCTTGTAACATATCAAAACCTTGTGTTTTAATATTTAAAGTTAATACTTTAAGTAGGCTAGGATCATGTAAAGAAACGGCATAATTTAGAAAACAATTAAAATATATTGGTCCATTACATAAACTTGACTCAATTATGCCTAAAATGGAATCCGAAAAATTATTATGTCTTTCATCTCGTAGACATAATAGAATAGAAGTATTTAATCCTAATCTAGTTAACGGTTTTACCGCTACTTGTATCAACCCTATATGAAGATATTGATACTCTTTATTTTTATGTGATTGTAATCCTTTATTTGTTAATAGTTGTAAGTTTTCTTGTTCTTCTTGAATAGGTAAACTTTGTTCGACGGTTTTAATAGCATAGCCTATCTTTAGATTAAAATTTCCTTTTTTATAAACATCTGAAATTGTGACTTTTGGTATGTTCTAGTTCTGGATGTGTTGTTCAATCTCATCTATGACTACTTCTTCTTTGTTTTTTACCCTTAGAGTATGTTTAGATGTAGATAGTGTTTTATTTGATAAGATTTTAATAAAATTCTCCATTTATTGATACAGTCAATGACTCTAGTCAACTTCTTACGTCTTTGATGACCTGAGCGGCTCTTCCTGGCCTAAATGGTCTGTAGCGACTGGGCTACAATGTGTCTTGACACGACCGTATATATGACTAATTTTCTTAACACTTTATATATACTTAAACCAGTATACCAACCCATAAATTGGGTAATAATTTCTCTTTTTTCCTCTGGATCATTTATTTTTTCTATAAGGTCTAATATTAATGTATCTTCTTTGGATAGCATATTACAGGAACATTCTTCTATATTCTGTTCAGATCCAGATTGTTCTGTTGAAGACATGAAATAATCTTCATCTTCTATTTGTCCTACCATTGTAGTATCAGTGGAAGATTCAGAAGAATCATCATCATATATTTGTATTATATCATATAGTTTATTTCTAATGGATTCTTCTAAGATTATAGTATCTATTTTCTTTTTTATTTTACATTGGCTTTTATAATGGCCAACTTTTCCACATTTATAACATACAGGTAATTTCTTTTTACCCTTATGATACTTGTATTTTGGAGAGAATCTTTTTATGAATTTATTTTTCTTGTGTTTTTTATAAGATTTCTTTTCTTTTCTTTCTGTCTTATATTTTTTCTTTTTATGAAATTTATCTCTAGATTTTTCTATATGATATCCGAATTGTTCACAGAAGTCTCCTAATTCTTTTTTACCAGTCATTTTTTGTTTATCTAATTGTTTCTTTAATTTCACGTCAGTACATAGGGCTAATCCTTCTGCACATATCTCTGCAGATAATTCTCCTAATGTATAAACAGAATATGGTATGATTCCCCCATTTTTATTTTTTAATCTAGTTTTTACTTTTTCTGCAAATAAATATGGTAATCCAGCAATAAATTTTTCTTTCCAATGATCCTGCTGGCTATCTTCTCTGCTTAATAGTTTGGAAAAGAAAACATCTTTGTACCATTTATAATGGGATAGGGTTGGACATCTTAAATTAGATAACAAATCTTCAGATCGGGCTTCAAGTAAGGTTGTACTCCCCACAAAATGAATTGTAATGGTGTAAATGAGAGTATTAACAGCATCACTTTCGGAATATAGGACGTCTTGATTATTTTCATTTTTAACAGTCCATTGGCGAGTATTATTCAAAATTTGTTGTTTTGTATTTTCAGGTAAGTGGAAATCCCACCAACCTCGAAGCCATCCTGTGAAACCACAAACAATGGCTTTGGCGACCTCTTGATCATGGTTGCCTACCATTTTACACGCAGAGGCATACATGGTCATATGTTTCATAGTGTCTAATATTTGTTGTTCAGATAATCCATCTATATTCTAATTTACTATAGATCTTCCTGAATAGGAAATATTCTAGGCTACCAAATCTTCTTCGAATTGTATATCAACAGGGGTAGGTCTATGATGATAAGGCCTAGCTGTTAAAGGTTTCCATGATTTTCCATATACTATTCTTTAAATATTATTATTATCTTGTTCATGACTATTTTCCATAAAGGCTTCTTCCATATTTTCTATTGTGTTGGCAATTATAGGTGTCTCTTCTTGTAAGGTTAATGTAGATGATTCAGGGATTTCTGTAGCAATTTTCTCTTTTCCTTTGTTCTGAATGTTAAAAGTTTTTTCTTTAATTTCTAATTTAAATAATTTTGATATTAATTGATCCATTAGGGTTTTATTATCTTCTCCAAAATTAAATTTTTCTTTATCAAGTGATGGAGGTGGTTTAAATAAAACATTTTTTATTTCTTTTATTGGTACAGGTTTTAACATATTTTCAATTCTGGATGCTTGCCTTCCTAAAGATTGCATATATAAATTTGTATAGTTATTTTGTTCTATTACATGTGGAATTAATTCAGCTTTATGTATTATTTCTCCTGTAGTCATTTTATATGGTGTAGCCTTTGTTTCTAATTTTAATTCTGGTTTTGATCATTTTATAATAATACTTTTTTCAGGAGGGTGAATACTTGTCATTGTATTTCCTTCAGTTGTTTCATATGAAGCATATTGACTTTGTATTGTATTTATTTCAAAATTAGGAATATGTATTTTTCGTTCCCTACATATTTCTTTTAAACAGACAAAAAATCCTTTGTTATATCGTTCTCTTTTTCGTGCCTTATTGTACTTTATATGAAATAATTCTACCAATCTAGGTTGAAAATGTTTTTTATACCAAGTTCTTATCTCCTTATTTTCTTCAAATAAGTAATCATGTTCTATAAATTGTTTGCTAAGTCTTTTTTCTTCCGTAAGAGTTAAGACTTGAAAATCCATTTCTGAGTCAGTTATTTCTGGTTCAGATTTTTGTATGGACCTATATTGTGGGATGATAATATTTTCTCTTGTTCTATATAGACTTTCTAAGTTTGGATTTATAGAAGAAGTAGAACTTCTTGGTAATTCTATTATAGGTTCTGTAGATGATTTTATTTCAGAATCATCTTTACTGTTATTTCTTCTATTGTTGGTAAATTGGATTTCTATTTTACCATTAGGATTTTCTAATATTCTTTCTGGAATATTATTTATTCTTGGGCCTTGGTACTGATGATTTTCATTGTAGATTGACCATGATTCGGGTAGAATAATTTCTGACCATTCTATGGTTTTTGGTATAATAGTATTAGATTTTTCAATATTGGTTTGGAAAAGTATTGTTTTTCCTTTTGTATCATGTTGTAAAACATTAGGGCATAATGTGGTCATAACTTTGTAACATATTCTATATACTATGGCTAAATTTTGAGATCCTGGGATCATATCGAATCCTTGGGTTTTCAGGTTTAGGGTTAATACCTTAAGGATATTTGGACCTTTTAATGATATAGAATAATTTGGGAAGCAATTAAAGTAAACTTGACCATTACATAAACTAGATTCTACCATACCTAATAAGGAATCATTAAACTTATTATGTCTAGTATCTCTTAAACATACTAATATTGAATTATTAAGTCCTAACCTAGTTAATGGTTTAATAGCTACTTGTATTAAACCTATATGAAGGTAATTGTAACTTTTATCATTATGGGATTGTATTATTTTATTACTTAATAACTGAAAGTCTTCCTGGGTACTTGTTACTGATAAAGTTTGTTCTACGATTTTTATAGCATAACCTACTTTGAAGTTAAAAGATCCTTTCTTATATATATATCACTTATAGGGACTTTAGGTATATTCCAGTTCTGTATTTGGTTTTCAATATTATCTATTACTATCTCTTCTTTATTTTTTATCCTTAGAATATTACTAGTTTGGGGTAATGCTTTATTTGATAGATTCCTAATGAAATTTTCCATTATTAGGTTGCGGATGAGTGTTATCTGGACAGTCCTCCTTGACTACCGCTTATGTCTGTTTCGACCTCAGCGGCTCTCCTGGCCTTAACGGTCTTTAGACTGGGTGTCTGAGCGTCTCTAACCTCAACTCTCGGGCCAACTTTCTTTAATGGAGAAATTTACTTAGGTTTCTTTCTCCTAAAGTATTACTCTTAGTAGTAATATTTTTTGAATACTTTTTAAAGAAGACTATGGTGTGGCTCTGATACCAATTCTAACCAAGATCTACCACATTTCTAACATAATAGAGACTAAATTTAATAAAGATTCTATACTATCGGTCTTAGATAACCAAAATAGAGACTTAAAACTATGATAATAATGAGAGATACAGGAGTAATATCAATAGTAATCCATGTATTATAAATAGTTTGATATATCTTTATGCTACATACAACATGTATTATCATAACAACTGTAAACTGTTATAAACTTAAAGCAAACTGAAAGCAAACTTGTTACAGACTCAAACTTAACTAAGCAAACTTGAAAATAACAAAAATCAAAGCGACTCATAAATCAAAGCGACTCATAAAACAAAACAAAACTTACAGACTCATATAACAAAACTTACAGAGTGCAGATACAGTAACTGCATAATAGTTTCCACTCGTCTAGGTAATAATCTGGTAAGGCTTTGACGTTACAGTCACACGTAGATGGTTTTGAAAGAGAAGAGAGATGAAAAGAGAATCGGGGTTGTTCCTTGAGAGGAGAGTGTTCTTCAATGTTTCTCTTCCTCCCTATTTATAGAAAAGTAAGAGATGTAAGTGGGTGCCACGTGGTTGGTCCTTGTTGTAGGATCATCCATCCTTATCTTCGGGAATCTTGCTTTAGTTGTAAAAGACCAGTTGATGAGATGGTTGGAGCATCTTTTGAGTAATTGTGGAGACAGGTAGAGCTTCGTCGGTGGTTCGAGCATCTTTATTTGGGTCATATCTGGGTCACATCTATTTTATTTTTGCTTTAAGTCACATCAGATCACATCAGCTTTGCTTTGGGTCACATCAGCTTTGCTTTGGGTCACATCAACTTTGCTTTAGGTCACATCAGCTTTGCTTTGGGTCACAACAGCTTTCCTTTGGGTCACATCAGCTTTGCTTTGGGTCACATCTTTGCTTTATGTCATATCATATGGTCACATCTTTGCTTTATGTCATATCATAAATATTATGGTATCCATTTTGGGTTAATACAAGATATGTTTTTGGGACATTTCATGTCCTGATGGGTCTGGTGTATCAAGTGGTATTTCTATTTCAAGAGTGCTTGGTGTGCTGGCAGTTTCTGCCTCTTCTTCAAATATTTTCAGTAGTTGTTTTTCTAGTTCTTCTTTGGTGGCTCTGGGATTTTGCTTTTTCATTATGGTAATATATTCTGCTAGACTATTTGGGTTGGAGTATGAATGAGAGCCATATGCTAATGGGATTCTTTTGAGCTGTATATTGTCTGGTTCAATATTATGGTAGATAAAGACGTCCCACCATTTTATGGCAATTTGTTTGCCTAAACATGGCATATATTCAAAATTATTTGTATTATTTGGGGATATCACAAAATTCCAATTAACGATCCATGGTACTTGATACATAGCAATAAAATATAAGTGGTAATCTATATGGGGATCACTCCCATTGAAGTCAATAAAACGGTTTTGAGAGAGTTGCAGAGGTTCAAGAAGTATTTGGGTTAAAGATCCCCATGTTGCAAACCAATTACGAAACCAATTTGGAAATGGAGTGTTTATAGGCGTTTTAAACTGTAAGAACCAAGTGTGATAATTATATGGGTTTTGAAGTGTCAATATCTTATACCAAGCATCTATGTAATCAGCATGTCTGTAGTATTTATTTGGGAAATCTGGGGAATATATTCTCTTGTCTTTGGAAGGGTCTGATTTCCAATCTTCAAAAGATAATACTTTCCTTATTTGTAATTTTGAATATGCTACTATTTTTTAATTCTTTTGATTATAATGTACCAAGGAAATAGACTATGTTTCTAGCAGAATCATTTCGTACCATTCTCTTGTTTTGTTACCTACAGATGGACAAAGATTATTGCATAAGTAATACTTAGCAACACTATTTGGGTTGTCATTCACATGTCTGGATTATATGATTGCATCAGCAACAAAATAGGTTTCAAGATATGGAGTTTTGCTGGATAAAGTTAGTTTTTTTGGTGTAGAGGTTTGGAAAACTGGAATTAGAGGAGAAGCTGAAGGTTGGCTTGAATAAGTTGGATAATTGATATTTGGGGAATATAAAATAGGATTATTATTGGGTGATAAAGCAGGTTCTATTTTTATTGGTGAGTGGGTAATATTTACTGGAATGATATCCAGTGAGGTTTCCATAGGGGTTTTTCCCCTTTGCTCAGGAGTAGAAGTATTATTATTTTTATTCATATTTGCATAAAACAAAGTTAGTGAAAAAGATAAAGCTGGTGGATCAAAATGATCAGTGTTGCCCTCCCTGCAAAAATTCACGAGTAAGAAAATCAGGAAGATAGTTAGTAGTACCTTTTAAGTGTTCGATAGAAAAATCAAAAGATGATAATATTTCCTGCCATCGAGCAAAGATTTGCTTAGAGACAAGGTTTTGCACATCCTTAGTAAGAATATCAGTGGCGGCTTTGCAATCTGTTCTAATAAGAAAATGTGTATTAAGTATATCACTTTGAAATTTAGTAACACAATGAACTATGGAAAGTATTTCTTTTTTCACAGTAGAATAATTTTGTTGAGTAGAATTCCAAGCTTTCGAAGTATAGCGGACTAGTTGTTCATTAGAGTTTATTCGTTGTTTTAAAATACCTCATAATCCTAATTCAGAAGCATCACATTCTATTATTTTGAAAGCATTAGGATTAGCTAGATTTAAACAAGGTAATTCTTTAGCTTTAATTTTTATTTTCTTTATAGCTTGAGTATGTTCCTCTGTCCATTTAGGAGGATTCTTTTTAAGCCGTTCGTATAATGGTTTAGCATCTATAGCCAAATTTTCATAAAAATCTACTATATAATTTAAACATCCTAAAAATCTTTGTAATTCAGTTTTGTTTAAAATAATATCAAGAAATTTATCAGCAAATTGAATGGATCTATTGGTATAATTGTACCATAATGAATATGGTGGCCTAAAAATCTTATTTTTGTTTTGAAAAGATTTATCTTTTTAGCAGATACTACTAAACCTGCATGTTTAATTGTTTGTACAAATGTATGAATATGTTTAAAATGTTGTTCTATAGTATCTGAGAAGACTAAAACATCATCAATATATACTATCATAAATTTATAATATGGGTTAAATACTTCATTCATTATTTTTTGAAATTCTGATGGAGCATTTTTTAATCCGAATGGCATTACGTTCCATTCATATTGTCCAAATGGAACATTGAAGGCAGTTTTATATTTATCTTCTTCTTTTATCTGTATTTGCCAATAACCAGATTTTAAATCAAATTTAGAAAAGATTGTAGCAGTAGCAAGTCTATCTAGTAAGTCTTTTTTATTTGGTATTGGATACCTAATCCATTGTAAAACTTTATTTAAAGGTTTATATTTTATTACTAATCTTGGTATGCCTCTTTCTTTTTTCGCATTTTTATTGACATAAAAGCAGCACAGCTCCAAGGAGATGCACTTATTCTTATTAGATTTTTGCTTTGTAATTCATCAATTTCTTTTTTACAAAATTCCAATAAGGTTGTATTCATTTGTACTGGTCTAGCCTTGGTAGGAATTTTTGATTCATCAAATCCCTTTTCGTAAGGTAATCCTACTATATGTTTCTTTCTTGCCCAAAAGGCATTAGAAAGGTTACTACAAATTTCTGTTTCTATTTGAGTACAAAGATTATTAATTTTTGTTATTATCTCAGGGTTTTTTAAGTCTTCTTCTATTTGTTTATATTTTATTTCTATTTTAAGGGAACATAGAAACTTTTCTTTATTATCCATTTTGTCTTTGACTCTATTGATTTCTTTAAGTTTTGGTTTTTCTAAAAATTCAAACTTAATTGTTTGTCCTACTCTAGATGTTTCTATTCCTGTATTATTAATTGTTATGGGATATAGTAAGGTTAGGAATGGAATTCCAAGTATGACTGCCTAACTTAAGTTTTTTACCATAATAAAAGGTGTTGGAAAACAGTGTCCATTATTACATACCATGGTATTTGATAATTTATATTTAATAAATAATCTACTACCATCAGCAGTATTAAGTATTTGAGTAGTTTTATCAAAATATTTTGATGGAACTAAACTTTCATTAATACAATTTAAATCTGCACCTGAATCTACTAAAGCTAATGTTTGAAAATTATATTCCTCTTCGATGACAATTTTTACTAATATAAACCATTTTTGAGAAATAATTTTATTTACTAAGTTTACCGATATATTTTCTTCAACTTCTTTGGTTTTGAAGGTTTCTGGCTCTTTATTACTAGGATCTGCTAGTTGATCGAATTCGATTTCGTCTGTATTAGTTACAGCTCCTGATATGTCATTCTGTAATTCTAATATTTTTATTCTAGTTTTTAGTTGTCCTATTTCTGTTTTTATTTTATTTACTTCTTTTTTTTAATTCAGATATTGTGGGTTCTCTTTGAAGTATATCTTTTTTATTAATTCGTTTGAGTATTTCAACAACATTGTAATCCTCTGGTGGTTTGAGTAATGGAATTAAAGAAACAATTAGATAAACAAAAAATGACTGGTAAAAAAGAATTAGGAGACTTCTGTGAACAATTCGGATATCATATAGAAAAATCTAGAGATAAATTTCATAAAAAGAAAAAATATAAGACAGAAAGAAAAGAAAAGAAATCTTATAAAAAACACAAGAAAAATAAATTCATAAAAAGATTCTCTCCAAAATACAAGTACCATAAGGGTAAAAGGAAATTACCTGTATGTTATAAATGTCGAAAAGTTGGCCATTATAAAAGCCAATGTAAAATACAAAAAAAAATAGATACTATAATCTTAGAAGAATCCATTAGAAATAAACTATATGATATAATACAAATATATGATGATGATTCTTCTGAATCTTCCACTGATACTACAATGGTAGGATAAATAGAAGATGAAGATTATTTCATGTCCTAAACAGAACAATCTGGATCTGAACAGAATATAGAAGAATGTTCCTGTAATATGCTATCCAAAGAAGATACATTAATATTAGACCTTATAGAAAAAATAAATGATCTAGAGGAAAAAAGAGAAATTATTACCCAATTTATCACATTAACAAAAGCAAAAAATAAACCAATTCCATTACTCAAACCACCAGAGGATTACAATTTTGCTGAAATACTCAAACGAATTAATAAAAAAGATATACTTCAAAGAGAACCCACAATATCTGAATTAAAAAAAAGAAGTAAATAAAATAAAAACAGAAATAGGACAATTAAAAACTAGAATAAAAATATTAGAATTACAGAATGACATATCAGGAGCTGTAACTGATACAGACGAAATCAAATTCGATCAACTAGCAGATCCTAGTAATAAAGAACCAGAAACCTTCAAAACCAAAGAAGTTAAAGAAAATATATCGGTAAACTTAGTAAATAAATATATTTCTCAAAAATGGTTTATATTAGTAAAAATTGTCATAGAAGAGGAATATAATTTTCAAACATTAGCTTTAGTAGATTCAGGTGCAGATTTAAATTATATTAATGAAGGTTTAGTTCCATCAAAATATTTTGATAAAACTACTCAAATACTTAATACTGCTGATGGCAATAGATTATTTATTAAATATAAATTATCAAATGCCATGGTATGTAATAATGGACACTTTTTTCCAACACCTTTTATTATGGTAAAAAACTTAATTCAGGCAGTCATACTTGGAATTCCATTTCTAACCTTACTATATCCCATAACAATTAATAATACTGGAATAGAAACATCTAGAGTAGGACAAACAATTAAGTTTGAATTTTTAAAAAAACCAAAACTTAAAGAAATCAATAGAGTCAAAGACAAAATGGATAATAAAGAAAAATTTCTATGTTCCCTTAAAATAGAAATAAAATATAAACAAATAGAAGAAGACTTAAAAAACCTTGAGATAATAACAAAAATCAATAATCTTCGAACTCAAATAGAAACAGAAATTTGTAGTAACCTTTCTAATGCCTTTTGGGCAAGAAAGAAACATATAGTAGGATTACCTTACGAAAAGGAATTTGATGAATCAAAAATTCCTATCAAGGCTAGACCAGTACAAATGAATACAACCTTATTGGAATTTTGTAAAAAAAAAATTGATGAATTACAAAGCAAAAATCTAATAAGAATAAGTCCATCTCCTTGGAGCTGTACTGCTTTTTATGTCAATAAATATGCGAAAAAAGAAAGAGGCGTACCAAGATTAGCAATAAATTATAAACCTTTAAATAAAGTTTTACAATGGATTAGGTATCCAATACCAAATAAAAAAGACTTACTAGATAGACTTGCTACTGCTACAATCTTTTCTAAATTTGATTTAAAATCTGGTTATTGGCAAATACAGATAAAAGAAGAAGATAAATATAAAACTGCCTTCAATGTTCCATTTGGACAATATGAATGGAACGTAATGCCATTCGGATTAAAAAATGCTCCATCAGAATTTCAAAAAATAATGAATGAAGTATTTAACCCATATTATAAATTTATGATAGTATATATTGATGATGTTTTAGTCTTCTCAGATACTATAGAACAACATTTTAAATATATTCATACATTTGTACAAGCAATTAAACATGCAGGTTTAGTAGTATCTGCTAAAAAGATAAATCTTTTCCAAACAAAAATAAGATTTTTAGGCCACCATATTCATTATGGTACAATTATACCAATAGAAAGATCCATTCAATTTGCTGATAAATTTCCTGATATTATTTTAAACAAAACTGAATTACAAAGATTTTTAGGATGTTTAAATTATGTAGTAGATTTTTATGAAAATTTAGCTATAGATGCTAAACCATTATACGAACGGCTTAAAAAGAATCCTCCTAAATGGACAGAGGAACATACTCAAGCTATAAAGAAAATAAAAATTAAAGCTAAAGAATTACCTTGTTTAAATCTAGCTAATCCTAATGCTTTCAAAATAATAGAATATGATGCTTCTGAATTAGGATTAGGAGGTATTTTAAAACAACGAATAAACTCTAATGAACAACTAGTCCGCTATACTTCGAAAACTTGGAATTCTACTCAACAAAATTATTCTACCGTGAAAAAAGAAATACTTTCCATAGTTCATTGTGTTACTAAATTTCAAAGTGATATACTTAATACACATTTTCTTATTAGAACAGATTGCAAAGCCGCCACTGATATTCTTACTAAGGATGTGCAAAACCTTGTCTCTAAGCAAATCTTTGCTCGATGGCAAGCAATATTATCATCTTTTGATTTTTCTATCGAACACTTAAAAGGTACTACTAACCATCTTCTTGATTTTCTTACTCGTGAATTTTTGTAGGGAGGGCAACACTGATCATTTTGATCCACCAGCTTTATCTTTTTCACTAACTTTGTTTTATGCAAATATGAATAAAAATAATAATACTTCTACTCCTGAGCAAAGGGGAAAAACCCCTATGGAAACCTCACTGGATATCATTCCAGTAAATATTACCCAGTCACCAATAAAAATAGAACTTGCTTTATCACCCAATAATAGTCCTATTTCATATTCCCCAAATATCAATTATCCAACTTATTCAAGCCAACCTTCAGCTTCTCCTCCAACTCCAGTTTTTCAAACCTCTACACCAAAAAAACTAACTTTATCCAGCAAAACTCCATATCTTGAAACCTATTTTGTTGCTGATGCAATCATAGAATCCAGACATGTGAATGACAACCCAAATAGTGTTGCTAAGTATTACTTATGCAATAATCTTTGTCCATCTGTAGGTAACAAAACAAGAGAATGGTACGAAATGATTCTGCTAGAAACATAGTCTATTTCCTTGGTACATTATAATCAAAAGAATTAAAAAATAGTAGCATATTCAAAATTACAAATAAGGAAAGTATTATCTTTTGAAGATTGGAAATCAGACCCTTCCAAAGCCAAGAGAATATATTCCCCAGATTTCCCAAATAAATACTACAGACATGCTGATTACATAGATGCTTGGCATAAGATATTGACACTTCAAAACCCATATAATTCTCACACTTGGTTCTTACAGTTTAAAACGCCTATAAACACTCCATTTCCAAATTGGTTTCGTAATTGGTTTGCAACATGGGGATCTTTAACCCAAATACTTCCTGAACCTCTGCAACTCTCTCAAAACCGTTTTATTGACTTCAATGGGAGTGATCCCCATATAGATTACCACTTATATTTTATTGCTATGTATCAAGTACCATGGATCGTTAATTGTAATTTTGTGATATCCCCAAATAATACAAATAATTTTGAATATATGCCATGTTTAGGCAAACAAATTGCCATAAAATGGTGGGACGTCTTTGTCTACCATAATATTGAACCAGACAATATACAGCTCAAAAGAATCCCATTAGCATATGGCTCTCATTCATACTCCAACCCAAATAGTCTAGCAGAATATATTACCATAATGAAAAAACAAAATCCCAGAGCCACCAAAGAAGAACTAAAAAAACAACTACTGAAAATATTTGAAGAAGAGGCAGAAACTGCCAGCACACCAAGCACTCTTGAAATAGAAATACCACTTGGTACACCAGACCCATCAGGACATGGAATGTCCCAAAAACATACCTTGTATTAACCCAAAATGGATACCATAATATTTATGATATGACATAAAGCAAAGATATGACCATATGATATGACATAAAGCAAAGATGTGACCCAAAGCAAAGCTGATGTGACCCAAAGCAAAGCTGATGTGACCTAAAGCAAAGCTGATGTGACCCAAAGCAAAGCTGATGTGACCCAAAGCAAAGCTGACGTGACCTAAAGCAAAGCTGATGTGACCCAAAGTAAAGCTGATGTGACCCAAAGCAAAGCTGATGTGACCCAAAGCAAAGCTGATGTGACCTAAAGCAAAGCTGATGTGACCTAAAGCAAAAATAAAATAGATGTAACCCAGATATGACCCAAATAAAGATGCTCGAACCACCGACGAAGCTCCACCTGTCTCCACAATTACTCAAAAGATG
Organism: Amborella trichopoda; assembly: GCF_054954075.1. NCBI lineage: Eukaryota > Viridiplantae > Streptophyta > Magnoliopsida > Amborellales > Amborellaceae > Amborella > Amborella trichopoda. The sequence goes on from NC_142341.1 coordinate 17,563,165, forward strand.
CTCCAACCATCTCATCAACTGGTCTTTTACAACTAAAGCAAGATTCCCGAAGATAAGGATGGATGATCCTACAACAAGGACCAACCACGTGGCACCTACTTACATCTCTTACTTCTCTATAAATAGGGAGGAAGAGAAACATTGAAGGACACTCTCCTCTCAGGGAACAACCTCGATTCTCTTTTCATCTCTCTTCTCTTTCAAAACCATCTATGTGTGACTGTAACGTCAAAGCCTTACCAGATTATTACCCAGACGAGTGGAAACTATTATGCAGTTACTGTATCTGCACTCTGTAAGTTTTGTTATATGAGTCTGTAAGTTTTGTTTTGTTTTATGAGCCTGTAAGTTTTGTTTTGTTTTATGAGTCGCTTTGATTTATGAGTCGCTTTGATTTTTGTTATTTTCAAGTTTGCTTAGTTAAGTTTGAGTCTGTAATAAGTTTGCTTTCAGTTTGCTTAAACTTTGTAACAATTTACAGTTGTTATGATAATACGTGTTGTATGTAGCATAAAGATATATCAAACTACTTATAATACATGGATTACTATTGATATTACTCGTGTATCTCTCATTATTATCATAGTATTACGTCTCTATTTTGGTTATCTAAGACTGATAGTATATAATCTTTATTAAATTTAGTCTCTATTATGTTAGAAATGTGGTAGGATAGAATTGTGGTAGATCTTGGTTAGAATTGGTATCAGAGCCACACCATAGTCTTCTTTAAAAAGTATCCAAAAAATATTACTACTAAGAGTAATACTTTAGGAGAAAGAAACCTAAGTAAATTCCTCCATTAAAGAAAGTTGGCTCGAGAGTTGAGGTTAGAGACGCTCAGACACCCAGTCTAAAGACCGTTAAGGCCAGGAGAGCCGTTGTGGTCGAAACAGACATAAGAGGTAGTCAAGGAGGACTGTCCAGATAACACTCATCCGCAACCTAATAATGAAGAATTTCATTAGGAATCTATCAAATAAAGCATTACCCCAAACTAGTAATATTCTAAGGATAAAAAATAAAAAAGATATAGTAATAGATAGTATTGAAAACCAAGTACATAACTGGAATATACCTAAAGTCCCTATAAATTATATATATAAGAAAGGATCTTTTAACTTCAAAGTAGGTTATGCTATAAAAATCGTAGAACAAACTTTATCAGTAACAAGTACCCAGGAAGACTTTCAGTTATTAAGTAATAAAATAATACAATCCCATAATGATAAAAGTTACAATTACCTTCATATAGGTTTAATACAAGTAGCTATTAAACCATTAACTAGGTTAGGACTTAATAATTCAATATTAGTATGTTTAAGAGATACTAGACATAATAAGTTTAATGATTCCTTATTAGGTATGGTAGAATCTAGTTTATGTAATGGTCAAGTTTACTTTAATTGCTTCCCAAATTATTCTATATCATTAAAAGATCCAAATATCCTTAAGGTATTAACCCTAAACCTGAAAACCCAAGGATTCGATATGATCCCAGGATCTCAAAATTTAGCCATAGTAAATAGAATATGTTACAAAGTTATGACCACATTATGCCCTAATGTTTTACAACATGATACAAAAGGAAAAACAATACTTTTCCAAACCAATATTGAAAAATCTAATACTATTATACCAAAAACCATAGAATGGTCAGAAATTATTCTACCCGAATCATGGTCAATCTACAATGAAAATCATCAGTACCAAGGCCCAAGAATAAATAATATTCCAGAAAGAATATTAGAAAATCCTAATGGTAAAATAGAAATCCAATTTACCAACAATAGAAGAAATAACAGTAAAGATGATTCTGAAATAAAATCATCTACAGAACCTATAATAGAATTACCAAGAAGTTCTACTTCTTCTATAAATCCAAACTTAGAAAGTCTATATATATATATATATATATATATATATATATATATATATATATATATATATATATATATATATACATTTAAGAAAATATACTTAAACCAGTATACCAACTCATCTACATATATATATATATATATATATAGAGAGAGAGAAAGAGAGAGAGAGAGTGAGTGAGAGTGTGTGTTTGAGCTTCATGTCCCTATAATTTGTAAGGTTGAATTTGAATGGTTGGGTAACTCATGCTAATATAACTGCACTATTAGAAAGAGAAAAATATACAAAAAGACCAATTACTCTTAAGAATAAAGTAATTGTGACCTCCTTGCAAGAATGATAAATTTTTTTAATTGATTTGGATTTGTAAAAAAAAAATTAAAAATCAAACGCAAAATGAAATGGTGACCGTCAGATCGGTCCAGATTCAATCTGAACTGTTAAGCTCATATATTCATATAAGCTAGTGGGCTAATCCCAATATTTTCTTATATATATATATAAAAAGAGAGAGAGTTTGAGCTTCATATCGCTATAATTTGTAGGGTTGAATTGGAATGGTTGGGTGACTCATGCTAATATATCTGCATAATTAGAAAGAGAAAAATATACAAAGAGACCAATTACTCTTACCACAAGGAGTTCACAATCACTCAACTTGGAGTAATTGCGACCTCCTTGCAAAAAAAGATAAATAATTTCATATACACAATCCCTTCAAACTCACCAAAATTGGACTTGAAAAACACAAGAACGAAAGCAAGAAAATAAAAACACCACCAAATAAATAAATAATAGTAAAAGGTGATGGTTACCCAAAAATCTATAAAACCAGATGGTCTGTCTGGTAGGCTTGGTCAACCACTTGTTTCTATCAGTATTGGACCACACAGATTTGGCCTTGCAAATTGCGACTATAACAGACTTAGTCAAAATGCCCGGATAACTCAAAGAGTGATGTAAAGACAACAAAAGGTTGCTTTCTTTTGATATTACAAGTGCTAGGATCCTTTCCATTGAAAGCTAGAGGTGCCACCCATTATAGGTTGCCATGCAAGTTCCCACAAGGATCACAACAGTTCAGAATGGCCAGAGAAATCAGTGGGAGGTTCAAAAAGTGAGAGAAATCTATGAAATTTCCAGAGAGCTTAGAGAATACTCGAGCAACCTCAGGCCGATGTAGCTTACAAATTTCCATCTCAGAATTCCATTTAAACATTAGCTTGAAAATTATATTTATCAAAAACCCAAAAGTGTGAAGTCTGTGTTCAGCACTTGATTGAAGAAAGGAAGATCCGGTGGATGCTGCGAGCTGTGAGCTTACGCCTGCAAGTAGGGCATTTACCCTGAGCTTTTATCGCAGTTTTGATACAACCCATGCAGAAGATGTGGCCACATACAGTAGTCGTTTCCTCAGAAATTGTGTTTATGCAAATTGGACAACAGAACTTCTCTTTTGGCGTTACTTCTGCAGTAGCCTGCTTTGATTCCTGCAGTTCCAGACAAATTTAGATTCAGTGTTCAATTTGACCTAATCAACAAAGCTTTATTGCAGTGAAGAACTCAAGAGAAACTACAATGAAACGAGTCTAACAAAAGCTCATATCGCCCCTTGGGTGGATGTCAATCATCTAATTTATGGGTCCAATTGCCACAAGTGTGCACATGCAGCAGTATGAAATCAAGCTCCCTAACGCATCATGCATTTGGATGCACGCAGAATATGATATTTGGTATATCAATCTTTTACCAAGAACCAAGGATCCTTTCTTCTACATGTCATTTTTTTCCCCTGCAACACGTGTGCACATGCACCAGGATGAGTGGAAGCTCATCATGCATCATGTTTTTTGGATTCTTCAAGCAAAACTTATCAAGGCCAATGGGATATCCAGCAATAGAAGTACTAATCAAGACTGCCATGAAGCAAGTTGCAACAACTCACAACAAAATCTAGCTTTTCGGGTTAGGCTACCTTTTATGACATCAAAATCAATACTACCTTTTATGAGTATCCAAGTGGTAATAAATATTCTGGAAATTTAAATAATTTCATGAAGTATTTAAATAAATCAAGAAAACATTTATCAACTTACGCATGAGAGATGAACAATTCAACATGTTACCCATATCTTTCAATTTAAGTTCAAAATACCCAAAGAAAAACACACATGGTTTTGAGTTCGAATAGCTGCAGATAGGCAAAATGTTGAATAGTTCCTCTCTAATGGGTAATTCCATAGATTTCCTACAAATCAATTTGGTGTGACTATGGACAATACATCACCAGTCACAAATGCCAGCTGAGACGTAGGACTCAACTGGTCAGCAAATATAATTTTTTTGTCTTTTTATGAACTTGTCTGTAGAGTATTACAATTGGATAAAAGTTGTATATTAGTTACATGGACCATATACAGAGTACCAAAAAGGGAGGCCAAACTTCCAATTTCCAACAAGTGTGCTGTATCAAAAAATATTGAATATCATGAGTTGTGTGAAATTATATTCGATCTAGACTGCTATCGGTGATTGAGAATAAGTGTATTGCCGGTGGCCCCTTGTTGGCCAGGCCAACAGATATGCTATTGGCTTAATGCCAAAATGAGAAGTAATGCTATTGGCTTCATGCCAAAATGAGAAGTTGAACACTGCACTCAATGTGAAATTTTCCTCAAATATGTGAAAGGAAGATATCGTATATAAAATTAAAGCTGGGTGGGTAAAGTGGAGCTGTGCAGCCGAAGTTTTATATGATCTCCGCATACCAATGACGCTGAAGGGGAAGTTCTATAGGACAGCTGTGAAACCAACTTTGCTTTATGGGATGAAATGTTGGGCGGCTAAGAAACAACATATCCATAGGACGAGTATAGCAAAGATGAGAATTTGAGATGGATGAGTGCAAACAAGAAAGGATAGATTTCAGAATGAATATATTCGAGGGAACTAAAAGGTGGCTCCAATAGGCGACAAGATGTGGGGAAGTAAACTTAAGTGGGCTGACCACGTGCAGTGCAGACCATCGACTAGGAGGTACGATTTGGTTCAAATGGAAGGATAGAAAATGGCAAGAGAAGGGCACAAAAGGACATGAATGGAAGTGAAAAAAGATACGAGGATTTATAGTCTTATTGAGGGTTTGGCCCTTGATAGAGCAAAATGGATGAACATAATTCGTGTAACCAACCCCAAATGTTGATGACCATGATTTGATCTAGTCTCCATAGCCAAATAGCCTGTTAGCCCAGTTGATGAGTCCAACCAATAATGAGTTGCTCCATCTTCTGTCAAAACAATTCGAGTCCTTGTAATAAGGCACGTGCTTCGCCCTCGCATCAGATGGTGATGCTATGGGCCCTGACCAAAGGAACAACATAGTGGAGGTCATTATTTTCGTTCTAGCAAGGGCTTCCCACTTTGGGATAAAGTCCAAGGTCACATACCCTCTAAATATCTTGACTTGTCTCACCCCTTCAATTATAGTAGTCTTAGTATCATCCTTCACCGAGCATACAGATTTTTCATTGATTTTCATAAATCCTCCTATTACGTTCCAGCCAGATGTTCAGTAAGAGTGCCAATGCAGAATTCCTGCAAAGGATTAAACCAGCATTTGGCATAGGCAGGGAGAAGCAGTCCTGATAGAATTGTTTTGCACTGCTCCTGGATTCACCCACTTGCCTCTAAACACTTGCAGTACACAACCCAAGATATGCCACATTGTTGGACAGTGGGGGAGGATAGAGTCATCTGACTCTTCCCTTTCCTTGCAAAGGATACAAGGATTATGCATTGCAAGACCTTGTTTTTGTAGCTGATCCACTTGTGAGTATCTTCTTGTGTAAGACCAGCCATCCAAATATTTGGACCATAGTTGTTGGAAATGCCTGGGAACATGAATCGTTTCAGGAACCAGAATCGTGGAATTGTGCCTGACCAAAAGTTTCCCATTGTACGAATCGTTGTCCATACAATAGGAATCGCTAGGAACGAGATTCCTAATTTTCAGGAATCGAGTATCGATTGAAATAGGTCCAAGTTTCATCCACATATAGAATCGAGATTTCGGCCTCCTTGGAATCGAGATTCCCATCCCACTGGGTTCGACACTCCAAGTGTCAAGTTTCATGAATATGTGGAATCGAGTTTCCGTCATCTATGGAATCGAGTTTCCGACATATGCAGAATCGAGTTTCCATCATTTATGGAATCGTGATTCTAACATATTTGGAATCGAGTTTCCATCATCTATGGAATCGTGTTTCTCACATATTTGGAATCAAGTTTCTTAAGTATATGGATCAGGGATCCATGCTGGTTTGAGATCGAGAATTACAATAGCAGAATCGAGTTTCCAGCATCACTTGATTCGAGTTTCTGACATATGTGGTACATAGATATGTTGTTGTGTAGAATCGTCAGTCCATGTGTGTTGCTTTATATGCTATTACAAGATTTCAATATTTTATAGGCATTTAAATTAGAGGCGAATAAATAAAATTAGCATTATTAATAACCACTTTACATTCAGTATTTCAATACTAAGCAATGTTGTGAGGCTACACATGGTGTAAGATCACTTAAGCAGTCTTTTTAAATAACACATCAGCAAGATTAAGAAACCAAGGCAGTTTACATCACCGCAAATATAAGAAACATTATTCTATGGGCATTTAAATAATTTCACATAACATATGAGCAAGATTAAAAAACCAAGGCAGTTTATATCACCGCAAATATAAAGAACATTATTCTATAGGCATTTAAATCAAGAAAAAAAGAAGTAAAAATAACATTACTAATAATAATTTTGCAATCGATAGTACAGTACTAAGCAATGTTGCAAGGCGAGACGTCGTGCAAGTTCACTTAAGCAATTCAGATAACTATGAGCAAGGTAAAGAAACTATAGCAGTTTACATTAACATAAATATAAGAAACGTAATAAATATAACTAAAAAAGCAACACAATCTCATTAAATTCCTTCTAAAATACATGCCTTATAAATAATAATACCCCTTTCGAATACACATGCTGCCTAGTGCTATCATTTGAGACCATAAAGCATGATATCCACCAAAAAATAAAACATTACTTTTGTGGTTATTATTTACAAGAAACTAATGTTTTATACGGTGTAGATGATTCAAAACCTTGACGAAATGAGTTCAATTGCTTGTAGAATCGTGTATCATTTAATATGGAATCAAGATTTAAACCGCGCTAGAAGCCAGATTCAATCTATTTGGGAGCGTCTACCCACAATTAAGGGGTTCAAGTTTCTCTGGATCTGATGGATTGAGATTCTGAAATTAAGGAACGAGATTCCAAAACTAAGGAATCGAGTTTCCTTGGTTCCGAAAATTATTTTTAAAATAAGTGTTGAATCGAGATTCTAAAATTAAGGAATCGAGTTTCCTTGGGTTCAAAAATAGGTTTCCACGTGTGAGGAATCGAGATTCCGAAATTAAGGAATCGAGTTTCCTATGTTGCAAAAAAAAGGTTTCCACCTAGGTATGGAATCGAGATTCCAAAATAAAGGAATCGAGTTTCGTTGGTTAAAAAAAACGGTTTCCATGGAGTTTCCTTGATGGAAACGCGAAAACAGGTTTCAGAACCAGAATCGCGGGGTCCGGGGAGAGATTCCGGTAACTATGATTTGGATCTTCAGAGGGACTAGATGTGACCAAGCCCTGCTGGTGATCGATAGGGCCATGGATTCATCTCATATAACAGTAGAAAGTTGTTAGCAATAAATATACCAGACAAAAATGGGGCTTCATAGTGGCCTATCACATCCTTGACCAGGTAGAAAGAAAGCCTACCAGTATGAGAGAAATTGCTAAACGAAAGGCAGTCCATGATCATTAAGGTATCTAGTAAATGTGGGGGTCCAACAACAGAGTCTCCTTGTTTGCACAAGGGGTGAAGGTCAAGAGTATTTTCCAAGCACTAGACATTCAGGGGTTGGTGTCGCTCTTTCAAAGCCATCCTGACTAATGAGACCATATTATTGCTGGATGACCACCCTCCAACATTGACTCTCCTGAGTTGCAAACTATAGCTAACAGAATCTCCCAAGAAGGTGGTTGCTCAAGCTCTGGAAGCTCGATCTGCAAAGTTGGGGATCTAGATCCTTGGTTATTGGGATCCAAATCCCTCTCATCTAAATCATGGATCCATGACTAAGTGGAATCGAGCCTCTGTCAATGTGGAATCGAGTTTCTTTTACATCGATACCGAAGATCACCAGCACATTTTGAATCTCATGCACTAACCACTCCCCTCTTCCACTACCCAGCCTCTCTCTAACTCCCTAGCCCATAATCTCTCTCTCTCTCTCTCTCTCTCTCTCTCTCTCTCTCTCTCTCTCATATTTGTTTGCCCCCCCCCTGTGTGTGTATGTAGATAGATCAACCAGCAGAGAAATATTCCCAATGCCCACAACGGCAACCAGTGTTTTAAGCTTGTAGAGACAAAATTGATTTCTCTAGGGCCTTGTCGTTGACCATATCCACCATTACAAACACTATAGCTTCTTTCATGCCTGAGGACTGCAATTTGAATCCTCATTTTAGGTTTTCAGATTCACTTCTCACTTATGAACACACTCCAATAATAACAAAAAATTAGAAAAAGATTTTAAAAACAAGATTCCTTGTATTTAATGACACTTCGGTTTTTGAATTCAGAAAAGACATTAATCATCTCTTTCGACGGATTTCATTCCTGAACTAGAGGATCCTATTTGGGGAGCCTCAATTCTAAGGTAGACGAACCTCGATCCCATATACTTTATCATTTGATCCTAGACAAATATGAATCACACTCTCCTTTAACTCATGGCACACGGATCCCAATCCCTATCCAACAGATCTTCACGCATCTCTTGATCCTGCGGTCCTGATTTCAAACTGGAATCTGACCTCGCTCGCGATATCGATTACTACGTCGGAAACTACCAAAGCCACTCTTCCAATATAGTAGTGTTTATATACCTAAGCGACCTAATACTACAGACCTCCTGCTTTCATACACTTGCATGCTATGGCCCTATTGACGAGGTGTATCTATAGTTATCACCTGTACCCAACAACAAGAACTCCCTCATGTATGTATGTATGTGTATGTGTGCATGTATATATATATATATATATATATATATATATATATATATAAATATATATATATGTATGTATTGAGAAAGAGAGAGAGCACTGGATTCTCAGAAGGTTCTTTCAAAGGAGGATGAAGATGAGAAGCCAATGATTCACCATAGCCATGACATTATCGATATGCCAAGCTAGCTGTTGCTAAAGCCCTTGACAATAGTAGAACACAAACAACCCACACACACACACACACGCGCATGCGCGGACGAATGAACACACCCACCCATCCACACATATATATCCATAGATATATATATATATATATAGCGAGAGAGAAAAAGGGGGGGAGCACCTACTCTCATGAAGGTTCTTTGACAGGAGGATGGAGAGAAGAAGCCAGTGATTCTCTAGAGCTATGATGTTATTAATATGCTAAGCTAGCCATTGCTAAGGCCCTTGATTATAATAGAACATAAAGAATCACTTCAGAAGTACAGAAGTTAAAGAAGCATTCGAGAATTAATTAAAGACATCCGAGAATAAAAAATTCATCTTCTACAGGAGGTTACTTGCTTAAACAAAAGAAAATGTTATCGACACAATGTCTACCATCAAGCAAAGAACTTATAGAACTTTATCGTACATGTGTTAGTGACTTGGATTCTATCCAGGATTCACGATTGCATGCCATTGAGGAACAATAGTTCTCTGTATGTGGTGTGTGTCTGTATATAGTTTTTATTTTATGTTATGATCAACTACATAATTTCTAGCAGCTTGCCCAAGAAAAATAATTTTAAGGATGATAACTCCATGCATGAATTGAATTCATAAATCAAGAGGCCGTTGAGCAATAGGATTAGAATCAAAAAGTGGATTTTTTGCTTATTCAGGAACCAAAGTTGAGACACACGAAAGCTCTTACATTCTCTTGGATGTGGGTCCATTTGGTAAAATGCTTCCTTGAGTAGTTCTGCAGTAGTGGGACATAATGTTGTGATCATCGAAAAAAAATCCAATCAAGCCTAAGCCAAATTTGGATACTCAAAAACCCCGAGATGATGGCTGAAAGGAATATTCTTCTTCATGATAAACAAGGGATTGTATACAATGAGACCATTACTTCTCATACACAATTGTCACAAACAACCCAAGCTGTTAGGAGAAAAATCAGACTCTGGGGTATGTCATTTCCCAACACCAATTTGAGGAAAAGTTTTTTGAACTTCAGGTGGGAACATGGTCCCGTCCTATTTCAAATCTAATGGCTAGGGTTGATTTTGACCATTTCATATCAAAGGTAAAAGGTCCTACACTATACTTTAACTTAAAACAAAGTTGAACTAGGAATCTTTTTTATTGGCTAGTGAGAGCCGTTCATGAGAAAATACACATGATAAGAATTGATAGCTCACCAAAGGTTGTCCAGACATCTACTCCAAAGTCCCAATTTGCATTATTGGTCAATTAGGTTCATAACAACAAAATCACTAGGCAAGAGGAACAAGCAAATTGAAGGTAAGAGGAAAATTGAAGGATGAAGAAATCTAACTGCTCTTCTGCAGGAGAAGAATTGGAAATGTAACGCAACTAAGAGAAGTAGTTTCATTGTACATCTATTTGATAGCCAATAGATGGATACATCTAGCACATAGATGGATACATCTAAGCATGACAGAAAGGTCATTCACTAATTTGATTTCGACAGATTAACCAACTTGTATGCCTAACATTGTAGGTAAGAAATATATAAGGGAAAGAAGAGATTGGAAAGCTCATCACTTCAAGTTGAAAAAAAATAAGTATATGAGAGTTCCAACCGTCATTTTACCTTTACAGTAGGATCACCATTTCCACAACCATCATCAGGATCACAAGTGATAATTCTCACACCTGCTGGATTATTCTTCCTCCGCTTAATAGATCTAGTGGAGAATGCAACATTTCTACCCATTTCATCAATTGAGGGCCCTAGATTAACCAATTCCAAAATTAGAATTGTTCCATGAAAAAATTGGATAGCAATAGGATTATAGGAAAAATTAAACAAAAGCAAAGCAAACAAATGTAAAGAATGAGACATACAAAGATATATCCCAATCAGTCACTGAGCATTAAGAAATAGAATATATAAGTTGATCCATCGGGAAAAAAAAATTACAAGTTGCATGAATGCTTCAACATGCAAAGGCATATAATAAAGTAGCCAAAAAAAAACCAAACAAGGCCAAAGGGGTGGAATATTGTCCCTGAGCATCACCTCTTTATCCACTTCAGCTCTAAACAAGAATTGGCTTCCTGATTGGCATCTCAAAGGTAATCGTCTACTGTAAACAGAATCCTCTGACTTATCGCTGCTTCCTCCATAATATCTACAATCTTTCATGGGTATGTTGTCCCTAGCCTTGTTCACAAGGACGGCCGGCAATCTAGGCGTTGAGGTGCCTAGGCGCCCACTTGGGGACTCAAGAGGCTGCCTACGTGCCTGAAAAAGCCTAGTCGCCTAGGTGGCACCTTGATGACCTTAGCAAGAGGACAAATAAATGCCCTTTGCCCACGGCAAATATGTTACTCCCCATTCTTTTTTTAAAATCCATCTTTCATTGGTTTTCACGAGGGAAATTTCAAAAAAATAAATATTTTTTGAAGATTGAAAGGATTTGTGAACCTTTTTACATTTTGAGAAAAGCATTCTACCCTATACTATGGATTGAAATGGTTGTGAAAGAGGACTTTCAGAAACCAATAGTCAGTGATTAGCGCCCAGATCAGTTTCATTTTAAAAAGTTAGCATATTTATTTTTATGAATATTGAGTAGATTTATTTTTTCTATATTTTTTTTAAGTTTAGTTCTGGATTTGTGGCCCATATGCAAGAATGGGTTTTGGTTTGTGTTTAATGGAATCTTATTAAGATTGGGTAACCCAACCTCAAGAAAATGCCATTAAACTTGGGGCATGTTTGAGTGCACTGGACATCACTGACAATTCATTGTTTCAATGAAATTATTCATGATAATGAACAATCTATTGTTTGGTAGTGTCCATCATAAAGTTATCTGAGATAAAACTTGTAGGTAGTTTTACATATAAATTTTTTTTTTTTTGAAAACTTGTTTCTACTTTAATTAAAGTAATTTGCCAAAAACCACTTGTTTTTTGCCAAAAATAGCTGATGGCTGGAAATCACGAAGATAAATATCAAACAGCTAACAAAACGATATTATCCAGAATATATTAATTTTAGATAAGAAAGTCTACTCCAAATAAATTTCAATGTCATCCAAACAGGCCCTTAATCCAAATGGACTTTTTTCTATTTAATGGATCCTAATTTGTCTCTTTTTTTCTTTTTAAAAAAAATGAAGGATGATTGTACATCAACATAAAAGCCAACAGGCTACCCACACACCGGGACCTCGAAAACATAAAGAAGAATCTCTGGAAGAAGAGGAATCTGTTGAAGAGGGTGATGATTCTGATGATGAAGGCCCCAATTCTGATGCAGATGAAAGCAATGAAGATGATCATTCTGATTCTTATTGATGTCTTCCCTCTTCTTTTGTAGTGACTTTACTGCACCATCTTTGTTTGGGCTTTAGACATTTGGACTATTTTTATTTTGTTATGTGGTTTATACTTTTCTTGCCTTGTTGGACTATTTTGTTGTGCGGTTTACTGGTTTTTTATAGTTTTGAAAGTCAATTTGTTGACGACTTGGAAAGTTGGAGACTTGGATGTCATTATGGTTTATTTTATGGATATGGAATATGAGAATATGAGAGTTAGAGACATTAGACTTTTAAATATTTTTTATGGTTTGAAATTTTGAATAAGTTTATTCTCAACTTGAGATATGTGATATGTTTGTATCAGTGTTTTAAAAATCGTCGAGTCGGCACTGAATCGGCCGATTCGAATCTAGAATCGATCATCCAGTGTTGATTCTTTTGTAAAACCAGGAATCGCCTGATTCTAGAGAAGAACCGGTGATTCTGTACAGTGCATCGCCGGATGACGTAATGACTCGCCCGATTCTATGGTCAGATGACATAATGACTAGTCCGGTTTTGTGCACGCGCATGACATCAAGAGTCACAAGGGGCATTTTTTTAATTTTTCAGTTACAATGGGCACCTATTGTCAAACGCTCGTGCTCCTCCATCACAAAACCACACTGCTACGTGCGTTTCACGCGCGACTAGCTTTGATAGCAAAAGACTATTTATCCTTACCAAATTTATTCAGTAGTTTCGATCTGGGACAATTGTGCTAAGGCAATAGCTCAGAAAGAACTATGGTACTATTATTAAGTGGCCTCTTTGAATCACAACTTAACGTTTGACGTGGTGGTTAGCGTGCTGTTTTAGTGCGATGGACGTCGCAGGATCAATTCCTGCCCAAGTGCCATCGTTCCTTCACAAACAAATAAATTTTTTCCTTTTTACAAAATAATTTTTAAAAAATAAACAATAAAAGTTTTTTATAATAAAATATATGACTTGTAAAAAAAAAGCTGTAAGGTTCTTGTCAAAAAAAAAAAGGTAATGCAACAAAAAAAAAATTTCTTGTCAAAAAATAAAAGCTTATTGTAAAAAAAATATAAGGTTCTTGTAAAAAAAAAAAAAAAAAAAAAGGTAATACAACAAAATTTCTTTTTCTTGTCAAAAAATAAAAGTTTATTGTAAGAAAATATAAGGTTCTTGTAAAAAAGAAAAAGTTATACAACAAGTATTTCTTATTCGTTTTTAATCCATAATAATTCTATGCTTTTTCTTTTGTGTAATGTAAATAAAATGGTAAACGGGAAAGAACATATTAATATTGGCATATTCATGCAAAAAAATGAAAATTCGTAATGGAGTACCCCCATTTCTTATTAGATTCCTAAAAAACAACATTTATAATGAATTTTAATAATTTTTTTGGATTTTTTTTAAGGCTTAATTCGATCGATTCTCGATCCGGATCACCGATTCACCAATCCGGATGGTTTTTTGAGGTGTCCAATCCGGGTCACTGATCCATTTTTTAAACCACTGGTTTGTATATAAAAACGTATGTTGCGAACTTGTGATATTTTCAAATGGAATAAATTACAAAATTTGACACAAATATATGCACATATGTGCATTTGGATAGCAAATATATAAAAATATGCTAAGAGTTTGCACCACAGGGCGCCCGAGGTTCTGGGCGCCCGCCTAAGCACTAGGAGTTGGGCAGGCCACCTAGCATTTTTTGAAACTTTGCCCTTTAACACCCCACAATGGTGGAGCATGTCAATGGATCTATTGGAAACATCTGCCACAATTGTAAAAAGTATAAGGGATCAGGGGTCCCCTTGCCCAAGACAACAAGGGGCAGGGAGAAAGCCTTGTGGGGGGCATCGATAACAACTGAGTAACAGGCGAAGAAAGTATATGTGGATCCAAGCTCTTGATTTGTAGCTGAAACCCATGAAGTGCAAGACCTTGTCTAGGACTCCCCAATCCACATGGTTAAGTCTAATTTATAGTTCAGTCTAGGGATTTTCGAGAGTAAACATTAACCTATGCGCTCACTGGCGATGAGAGCACCATCATGGGTTTGCCAACTTCCAAGAAAGCACCTTGGTTTGGGGAAATGACTTGGTCTAATAATTGGGGCAGTCCGGAGGCGAGCACCTTCGATAGGATCTTAAAGGTTCTGTTTAACAAGCTGGGCCGATCTAAAATTGTGACTTCCGCAGCACCCTCCAGTTATGGGACAAGTAATGAAAGTTGCATTCATACCTTTTGATGATGCCTCCCCCTATCATTGACGTTGGCAAAACCATGCACAGACACCCAAACCAAGGAGTCTTAAAACTTGTGGAACAAGACAACTGGGAAGGCGTTTACCCTACATGCCTTGTCATGGCCCATGTTTGCGATGGCTTTGAGGATTACCCTTTCCATAAAGGGCCTTGATAACCAAACCGAACTATTTAGTAAGATGGTTGGAACTGAATATTATCTATCCATGGTCTAGGGACATCTCAACACAGAAAAGCTTTTCAAAGAAGGAAAACCTTGAATGGATTTTACCAAAAAAACTATCGAGTTTGAAAGATATCTTGATGCTCTTTACAGGGGCCACCCCCATCTTTAATGTAGAAGATGGCATTTACTCTTCCACAACAATTTGCACAATTTATGGAAGAAAGAGTGCTCATGTCCCCCGCACAAAGCCATTTAAGCCTAGGCCGCTGATGCCAATATATCTTCGCTTGTTTCAGTGTGCCCTAGAGATTTTCGGGAGATTTGTATTTGACAAAATTCTAACATCATGGTTAGAGAGGGCCGGACCTCTTTGTTCGCCCTGTAAATCTTAATCCTAAATTTTTGTATGTGACCAATTTTTGGCTGGGAGGGGAACCAAATTGTCCCTATTCCAGGGAATCAACTTACGTTTGAGGAATTGAAGGTTCTTGCAAATTTTGAAACCTAACCATCCCTCAACCTCTATTGAGGACCACCATTGCATGAAAACGAAATGGAGAATTTGTCCTCCACCACATCCTGTAGCACCTCAAAGATCTTGGCCCACAGGAGTTCAGCAAGAGGGTGGGTCACAGTAGAGATCCCCCAAGAAGTATTCCCAATCCGCATTGATCAAGAATCTATTGGACAAGGTTGGGGAGGGCTGTTTATTGGACCAGACAAAGAGGCCCCTTGCAAGGGAGGCTGAAAAGGCTATTTCAATGGACGAAGTCCAAAAAAATAGCCATTTTAGATGTAATTCGAACCCATATTCGTTTGTTTTGAAGACTAGATGGTGACATTGAATTCTCCACCGATGCACCACGAGAGAGGGAATAGGGAGTGAATTCAATCCAATCCTTCCCAGAGGAGATTAATGAGAAAGCACTCATGTGAACCATACAGCAGGAACTCGCCAGAAAAAAAGTTGTGAGAGAAGGAGATGAAGATTAAGAAGGGGCTGCATGGGTGTCAACAAGGGTTAACAGGTGGTCCCTACTTCCAAGGGACGCATATACCACCTGAAGGGTGCCGGGTTGATAGAGAGACCAAGATACATGTCCTTGGCCCCAGATCGAGATTTTCCATTCATAAGTTTAGGGTGGTGCCATTATCTTATATAGGATTGCATGGTTTAGGAATCATGCGTCAATTTCTTCTTCTTTCTTTCTTTTTTTCTCCTTTTCGTTTAGCACTTCTAGCCCATGTTGACTTGATCGTCATGCAGAGAAAGTGTGCGATCATAAACATATAGGGCACAAGAGTGCAGGAGCAAATTTGACGGAGTGTGGGCACTACATTGGTTTGTTGGTTTGTGTAGTAAAGCAAGAAAAGCAGTGGGTGGATAGATCACCATTCAAGTCTACCATAGCTAAATTGCCCATTTAGCTCAAGTCCCATTGCAGGTCCATTTGGAAATTTGTAAAAAGTGAACGACCACAAGGTAAGATTAAGATTCACAAAAGTCAAAGAATCAAAATAGCATGAAACAATTATTTTTCCTCTTCCCAATAAGTAGTTACGAAGTGGTTGCATCATGGAAGTTAAAAATAAATAAATCTTAACCATGAAGATATCAATAAAAATGCAAAGAGATGATGTTTTATTTAAGAATTCCGGACTTCAACCCACATGCGGAATATGTATGGAGAATGGTTAGAATTACCTGAATGGTTAGCAATGGGTTCGTCATCGACCATTATTGGAACTCTCTCTTTTCTTTTGGACCGGTTTCTGGCCTAGCAAGAAAATGAGGAAAAAAAATAAAGAACAAAATCCCACAAGGAATAACGCAAAACTAGACACGAAATTGGAAGAGCAAACAATTCAACAAGCTCATATGCACCCCAAATTAGATCCCAAATTAACCCCTCAACCATTAATTAAAAATTTAAACCATCTAAAAGCATATGGATTGAACAGAAATAGTTAGAAGTAAGAAGCCCATGTCAAATACATGGTCAGATTTTAAAAGTCATAACCAGAAACACAAAATAAGTAGAAGTCATCACAGCCCAATTTCCCATTTTTCTTGTGCTTAGAAGCTCAATTGTTGAGATTCAACATACCCAACACAATATGAAAGAACTGTAAGACTCTTAGCTAACATTGTAATAATATTCATGCTTGTAATGATTATCTTCGCATATCAAATCCAATTTTATCCAACTTCAAAACTTACAATATGACCTTTAGTACCAAAGTAGTCCAAAGCATGTAATTTTCATTCCGTCCAAGAGTTCCAACATGTGATCAAACTACACTTTCTTTCAAAGTGCTTCCTTTAGAGTTCTTTCAAATTTAAATTCCTTCAATTTAAATTAATTCAATTTTACTCATTATGTTAATAGAGCTGATGACCTTACAGACTTTAGGCCTATCAGCCTCCTAAACTCTTCCTACAAAATTCTCTCTAAAATCCTTGCTACCAAGCTCAAACCTTGCCTTAATCAAGTTGTTTCCTAAAACCAGAAGGGATTTGTCCATAACAGACAGATCCTTGACTACGCCATGCTTGCCCACAAACCAATCCATTGTCTTATCTAAGATGGGGTTCCTTGAAAAACGGATCCATTGGATTCATGCTTGCATTTCCACCACCTCCTTTTCCATCCTTCTCAATGGCTCCCCTAAGGGATACTTCTATCCATCAAAGGGTTTGCATCAAGGGGACCCCCTCTTACCCTTTTTATTTGCTATTTTTTCGGAAGTCTTTGGCAGATCCATCTTCGTCTCTACGAACGTGGTATTCTTGAGGGATTCAGACCTTCAAGGCATGGCCCTCCTCTTAGTCAACTGCAATACGCAGATGACACACTTGTTTTTCTAGATGCCTCTACCCAGCAGATCGACTCTCTTTGGACCTTAGGTGGTTTGAACTTGTTTCGGCCATGAAAGTGAACATTACTAAGTCCAAACTTCTTGGCATCCATGTCCTGGAGAAGCAACTCCTCTTCTTTGCCGCCAGACTAGGCTATGGCATTGACTTGTTTCCTTCCAAATACCTCAATCTTCCTCTTTGCATCGGCAATCTCAGGAAAGCTCTTTGGGATCCCATTACCAAGAAATTCCACAAAAAGTTTGCTTCTAGGAAAGATCGCCTCTTATCCCTTGAGGGTAGAATTACCCACATCAAATCGGTGCTTTCTAGCATTACCATTTATGCCATGGACATGGTTCGTCATGCCTGCCTCCACCATTGCAACCCTTAATAAGATTATGAGACATTTCCTTTGGTCCTCTTACCCCTCCAAGAAGAAGATCCCTCTGGTTTCTTAAGAGAAGTATACCAACCTAACAACGCTGGTGGCCTTGGTATTTGTGACCTTAAACTCACCAATATCGCCCATTTAGGCAATTGGTGGTGGTGTTTTGCCACTAGTCACAATTCCCTTTGGCACTAGGTCCTCAAAGATAAATATGGGTCCGACCTTTCTGACTAGTTCTTCTTGGACAATCCTAGGCTAGCCACCTCTGCCTTTTTCAAAAGCATATTCTCTTGTCAAGATTTGTTCTTGCCGCTTACTCGCTTTCGAGTGGCCTCCGGATCAAAGGTTCTTTACAGGAAGCACCTATGGATTGGAGACACGGCACTTAAAGACCTTTGGTCAGCACTCTTCGCCCTCGCTTCCGATCCTAATGCCTAGAAGACCACTCACCGAGAATGAATTCTAACTCTTACTCAACCTTCTCGGCTTCCTATCCAACTTTTTGTTGGAGGTATCGCGATTGACAAACCTATATGGTCCAAACATCCTTCTGGTAATTTCTCAGTTGCCTCCTTCTAGCTTGCCATTACGCCTCAATCGCCACCCAATCCCTCCATACACCATAAAGCATGGATTGTTGACACCCCACCTAGAGTCCAAGCTTTCTCTTGGCTTGCCATCTCACAATGAAACCTTACCCATGATCAACTTCAGAGAAGAGGCTTTAATCTTGCCAATCGATGTGTCCTATGTGAACAGGAGGAGGAAACACACCCTCACCTTTTTATTCACTGCCCCTATACTCAGAGTGTGTGGTCTAAACATCTTAGTGATTTCAGTTATTCTTGGGTTACCCCACTAGACATCCCCGACCTCTTTACTGCTTACTTTTCTCCATCGTTGCCCTCATCTAGGATTTTCATGTGGCATTCATCCATTCAAGCCACCCTCTAGTCCATTTGAAAAGAACACAACTCTCGAATTTTCAAGCGCAGCAAATATTTAGTTGCCGCCACAGCTGATAAGGCTAGAGAACTTACAATTTTGTGAGCCTCCAACTACAAACTTCTCAGAAGCCTCTCCTCCTCGGACTTCCACCAAAACTAGCTCTCCATTGCCAATTCTAAGCATCCAAGTTTGTCACGCTCAGGAATATAGCAACCACCCCCCGATGGTAGCATCAAAGTGAACATTGACGGTTGCTCGTTAGGCAACCTAGGTCCCTATGGAGTGGGTGATATTTTCAAGGATGTAGATGGCTCTTCCCCTCTCATATTGGCCAAGGGGACTCAAACTGGGTAGAAGCTATCGCCCTACTTGAAAATCTAAGAAGATTCAACCACAACTAGGGCAACTCTCTCATTGTAGAAGCCAACTCTTGCAATGTAATTGCTTGGGCTTCCAACTCAACATCCCCCCCCCCCCCACCCCGCCGGCGTTTGTTTAACATATTCGCCCATGTAGACCACCTTAGCACGCCACTACAAGTCTCTTACCAAAACAGCTGGCACGAAAATAACATAGAGGCTGACCATATATATATATATATATATATATATATATATATATATATATATATATATATATATATATATATATAAAGAGGAGCTCTCAATCCCCCTTCGCCTTGACCCCTTTTCTTTTCCTTCTCTCCTACCCCTTTTCTTCCACCTCCCCTATGCTTTCTCTCGTCTCTCTTCTTGCTTTCTCCCCCCTATTCACTCTACCATCTCTCTATCTATCACTCATACAGCTTTGTTCTCTCACTTCTTTTTCCCTAGTCTTCATTCCTGTTGGAACCCTTTCCCCGTTTATTTATAAGGTTGTTAGTCTTTTGTCTTTCGTTTTGTTTTCCTTTTTGTGGGCACCCGACTTGTGGGAGGTCTTTTGCTCACACCTTGTGAGTCTTTTGTACAAACTACTTTATATTTAATTTTTAGTTACCTTTATTCAATACTCATTGTCACAATCTTAATTTTCAAATTGTCATACCCCAACGAACAAAAAAAGTTACCAGTTCCATTTAAATTCTTGTTTTCGCGACACATTGGCTTAAAAAAAATGTGCACCAAATTAACTTCCTCAAAAAAAAAAAAAAATGCGCACAGTTGTATTGCCTATTTTGTTGCAATAAAACAGGATCCAAATATTCCCAAATTTATTAAAATACTAGAATAAAACAACAGAAGCTGACCACAAGAAAAAATAAATGTGGGATAAAGCAAAAGATAAAGATGACAACCCAAAAACAAGTTAAGATTATGCCAAGGTTAAAAACTATACCTCATTAAACCTTCTTGGAGAGGAAACAACACAGTCATCTTCCATTTCATCAACGTCAATCATTACATAGTCTGCCTGATGGTTAGTTGCACTCCCTCTACTCCCATTGGCTTGAGCAGAATTTGAATTCCTTCTTCGATCAGGCACCTCAGAAACCCTAGTCTCTGTAGAGAGGGTGTCATTAAGCTCGATGCCCGATTCTCTCTTCCTGCGATGGCTTCCCCTTCCATTTTCCTTCGAAGACCTTCTACAGCCACGCGAATTCATGTTTTCCCTAGATATTTCCTGTTCTCACTGATACACCTCGTCGAAATACCCACCGGATATATCAAAGCTGCCTTCTATAGAACCTATGTTAAGCACAGACCAAAGTGAAAAGCTCAGCATCTTCTCATTGCCTCACACTGATGATCGCAAAGATAATTGGGAACCATAAATAGCTCTTGTAACTTATCATATTTTCTTGAAATGAATCATAGAACCAGGATAATGCCCAATCAGATTAATCATATAACCAGGATAATGCTGAAATTATATAAAGGTAAAAAGTATGAAACTCCATGGAAATGTAATCTCTGCCAGTGAAACGAAAACAGGACATCGCAAGTGCATAATCGAGGAGATAAAGGAAACAACATTTCAAAAAAATGACTGATAAAAATAAAGGAATCAGAACCAGTACCAAAACCCTACAGAAACATAAAGCCATGGACGAACTGAGAAAAAGTGAAAACCTTATCAAACCCCATTATCATCTGCAGATTCTTAGTTTACCTCCGATAATTTCTTGAATGCGATGGGGAATATTTCGCAGCCGATTTGAAATGCTCCTTGAAAATTCCCACCTTTATACAATGTTTCAAAAACGAAAAAGAGATGCCGACAGCCGTAGGCTAGGGTTTTTTAGTGTGGGAATATAGGATGAGAGAAACCGGTTACCTGTGCTATCCAGCTTTTTGGCACGGGACGCAATAAAATGGGTACACGTGTCATATACAGCCTGCGTACCTGAATCCTCACCCTCCTTTTCTACCACGAACGGTGCAGATGAGGGATTGTTCCGCTTCGTGCCCTCTTTGTGTTGCCACGTCACTGTTTGTCTCCATTGATTGGTTTTGCGGTTCATGCTAACCGTTGATCACTAATGAATGCATTGTAGATAGTAGATGTGAGATGCAGATTGATACTATGGTGTATGATTTCCAGTACAATACAATCCTTATGACCACAATGGATATGTGGTCTTTATCATCTAGACGTCCGATCGCAGAGTGGACAATAAATACGTTATCATCCAGTGGGTCCCAACTTCCTTCTATAACCATCTCGATAACCTTTAACTTGGGGGAAGTTTGGTCAGCGCGAAATGCTTTTCAAAAAATATTTTCACGTGAAAATTGCGTTTCATACATTTGTTTGGTATATAATGCATATGCAAATAAATCTCTTGGTAAAAAAAGTTTACCATGAAATAATATAATTCATAGTAAAACAAGGGAAAGCTTTCCATAATTCCCCTACAGCATGTAAGAACCATGCTCAAAAAGAACCATGCTCTCCCTCCTTTTCAATCGTTCATTTGAAATGGGTGGCTAAGATTGTTGACTAAAAATATCACAAAAAAAAAAAAAAAAGGGTTTTGGGCTCAACAAGTTGCCTTTCAACCTAAATGAGGGAGAGAGGGCATATTGGAAGAGAGAGAGAGCACATATTGGACATAAATGAGAAACCAGCGAGAGAGACAAAGAGAGATAACATGAGCAGGACAAAGAAGACCTCGAGGTGTTGGAGCGCTCTCTCTCTCTCTCTTTCTCTCTCTCTCATACACACACATACGCATTGAAGAAGCTTGCCATATTTCATATGCGAATAAAGGGTTTTTTCATTTCTTGTTGTCTCTCATCCTCAAGATTTTGGTTCGAGTTTCGAGTTCTCTCATGTAGCTCTAAAAATCGAGATGATCGTATTAATATATACTCTCTTATAATTTATTTTCTCTATTGAAATTAATGTTGAGATTCACATGTCAAGGTTTTGTTGTGATTTCTTTCTTATTCATGTAGATAATTGTACCTCCAGGATTTGGCTCTCTCTCACAATCCTAAAACTAGTTAGAATATGGGAAATCAATTTAAACGTGATTCTCTTTTGGTTTGTGGCGAGAACAATTATTATTTTGGTTTTGATTTTGAACTCTATGGTTTGTGGCCCAAAATCTCAGAATTCATTCCTCTCTCTCTCTCTCTCTCTCTCTCTCTCTCTCTCTCTCTCTCTCTCTCTCTCTCTCTCTCTCTCTCTCTCTCTCTCTCTCTCTCTCCTCAAATTCTCAACCTCTTTCTATGAAAGAAGACTACAGATTTTTGCATCGCTCTCTCTCATAGTTCTATGTATTTTATACATAACATTTTTTGTTTTTTTATCTCACAGTTTAATATATTCTAAATTCTATGTGGAACGATGTTTTAGTCGAATCTCGAAATTGTACTTCAGCATTTCTGATTCTAGTTTGATATTATTTATTCCCATTTTTAGAAATTTCAAATCTAGTAATGCAAGGCATAGACTGTGTAGAAGGACCAAAGGGCCCATCTAGCTCGCCTGGGGATCAAGGAGAGGTACGACATATTCTTATTCTTATCTAATTACTTTAGTTGTTGGTTCGTAATTTAGATTTGGATCATATTATTAAATTTATACTTTTTTAATGTTCTTATATTGTCTATGCTTATTATGTTAATGAATTTCATTTCAGAAGAAAAAGATTATTCGTATCGTTAAATCCGCTAAAGCCCTATGGAAGCTTAATCGGTGACAGGTAGAGCTGATCTGAAAGACTGACATGGGCTCATTGATGGACATTGGGGTCTCTAATGTCAATCGCTAGGGCTGAGAATTGACCTAATCCGAATATGAAATCCGGAATTCGGATCTGGGAATGGATCCAAGATTTTGATCCGAAATTCGGATATGGATCTAATATTCAGATCCGAATTAAAAGTTGGATCGAATTTGGGTGCAGGTGGATCCGATTAGAATCCGACCCGATTTTTTAATATATATATATATATATATATATATATATATATATATATATATATATATATATATATATATATATATATGTGTGTGTGTGTGTGTGTGTGTGTGTGTGTGTGTGTGTGTGTGTGTGTGTGTGTGTGCGTGTGTGTAACACATAAAAATTTTATTTTTTAGAGAACAAGTCCTCATCGTACGTTGAAGATTAACGGTGGGGATTAGACCTCGCATCGCTTTCTCTAAACTCGAGATTAGGGTTTCTATGTAAACCCATCGCCATTGCCCTGCGTCATTTCTAACCCAATTCTCAATCCTCTGTTACTCTCTCTAACAATTTATAAAACACTCTCTCACTAAAATTTGATTTTGCCTCTATAACTTGTAGAAATCTCTCTTTATTTTCTTTCTCTTCTACCGATCTACAGGCTTCTATAGATGTCAATTTGTGTTTCTCTCTAAGGCTTGTTGGGCTTCTTCAATGCCTTTACAACTATAAAATATACACAAAAAAATGGTGGAGTTCTATAACCCAACCCATGGAGCCATTTCCTTTATTCCCTCAAACCCGGCACCTAATTCTTTGACTCCATTACTAGAGATCGTGATCCAGATTAATAATTCCCATTTGATTCCATGCCTCTATAAACTAAAGTTAGAGAGAGAAATAGAGATAGAGTGAGAGAGAGAGTTATAGAGAGGAGGTGCATGAGTTGGAGAGATAGAAGAGATGGTCAAAGCAAAAATAGAGTAAAGAGATTTTTCTTCTGAAAAAGAGAAGCTCACTGGAGCACTGTGTATTGGAAAACAAAGAGGAAGAAAAGCTTGTTTTTGAGCTTTATAATGCCAAGTCCTTTGTCTTATTGTGAGGAAATGGAGCGTGGTTTGAGCTTTGATGGTGGTAGCTTGTGGTAGTCATTTCGTTTCTAATCATTTCAATGTATGTTTTCCCTTTCCCTACATTTTTTTTTGGTTTTCTGCAACTATGGGATTGATAGCTAGAGTTTTTTGTTACTGACTCGTGAAGTCAAATTCGTTGATGTGAATTTGGAGTTCTGTATTCCATAGTTTTATAGAAACATTTCTCATTGTAAATCCTTATAATGTTGAGTTTCCCTCGCATGAAGCTTATGCTATTGATGCTTATTTGTTCCTTTCCCTTCAATTCTTTGCTACCGTTTAGTTATGTGTTTTTGGAACTTGCATTTCTGATATTGTTTTCTGCGGAGACTTTGTTCTCTGCTATAGTGAATGCTAAAGGGGAGTAATTAGGTATAGGTATTTATAATTGAAATTTTTTTATTAAAGAATTGGGGAAAATGATCATGAGAGAAACTAATCAAATGTATAGATAAGGAGGAATAGCTTTTATGATTGATTAAATTCCTACGAAGAATATCAGCTATGGAGATAAAAAAACATTGATGGCAATGGAATCTATATGTAGATTGTCATATGAAAAGAAACAAGTAATGTTGAAAAGAGAATGGACGTAAATCCAAATCTAGATCCTATATATAATTTCGGTTTCGGATTCGGATCCGGATCTGTATATTCAAGATCCAATCAGATCTGGATCCGATGTATGCTAAATAGATCCAGATCTGGATCTGGGTGGATTCGGACCTGATCCAAAAAATTCTCATCCCTATCGCTCTCAAGTTGTTCATGGCCTTCATAAAGATGTGGTGTACACAAACACATACCGCATGTCTAAACATTGGGGAGACGGATCCAGTTTTATATGACGTATAGCGGATATTGCATATACTCGTGATAGACAAGCCTGCAATAGGTATCGGGCCTGAATTATATGGGGATTTCATTAAAGGGTATATGGGTGATTGCCCCAAAGAGGGAAAATTGATGCAAATTCAGCATACATGGTTGAGAAGAGATTTGAGCAATTATTTAAAAGGCATAACAAGTTGCAATTGGTGTAATACAAGCATGCATGTCTCATTCACTTGGTTGGCACAAGCATATTTGCCGACTCATCTAAATGGACAATTCTTGAAATGTACCTCCAGCTGTTTTAAGACTTCGATGAAGCAGTGAAGTATCAGTCTGTATCTAAGGTTGTGGATGGGACGTCGAAGCATTTCAGTAGGTCAGCAACCCTTCTTCGGGTAAGTTTTCACTATATAAATAATTATTTAAGCCATTTTTTAGGTTCTTACTTCTTCTTCTTCTTCTTTTGCATGTGTTGGTGGCTTATAGCTTCTATTTTATTTTTTTTGCATGTTTGGTGTTTTTTTTTTGTGCATGTTTGGTGTAGTGTTGGATCTATAGCATTGTATAGCTTTACGCCCCATGCCAATACAAATAAATTCGAAAATGCCTAGAGCTTGTGAGTGGGTTAAAAAATCATACAAAAAAAAACTCATACCAAGTATATGAAGGCCTCACTCTTACACGGGTTAGTGGTGTTATTGTATTTTTAGGAATCATGTATTTATATAAGTTCTTATTGTAGTATTTTTGTTTTCTTAAGGTGAATTGGGAACCATATGAGGAGCCCGGAGAAGAGGACTGCATAACATTAGACCAAATCAACAAGGAAGCCGCATTGTGCCTGTCATTTCTCATAAGTTTTAATATAGCATAATATTACATGCCTGATCGCATGCTTCGACAAGTTGGGAAGGTTTAAGGGAGCCCTACTGAGCTTTTGAAGTGGGATAGGGGGGAGAAGGTTGGTGTGCACCCAATAAGTTGGAAGGATGCGTTGATCATGGAGATTAGGGATTGGCGCGAACGGCAACATAACTGTCAATGATCCCCCTTGCTCCAAGTCGTAGGTGAAGCATTTATTGTTTATTTCATTGCATGTTTAAGTTTTGTTATGTATTTAATCAAAATTTTCCAATCTCGTCTATCTTGTAATTAAAAAAATATTGTTGTAATTGTAGCAACACCATTGAATAGAGATACTAGAAGCCACACTTGAAAACAAAGGGGATTACAGATATTATGTAGTCGTGGCCCGTGAATTGTTATTAAAGAACACACCGGATGCAGGAGAGGAAAGTGAAAGCGAAAAGGATAGTGATGAGTGTAATGAAGGAAAGGAGAGTGAAGCCACAGAGGACGATGAGAGGAGAACCAAGATAAGAGAAGACACCTATCAGGTGCACAGTCCTTACTATGCGTGAGGAATTGAGATGGAATCTTCGATCAAGAAAAGATGGTATATAATGGCCCTCGACCGGTTAGGAGGGAGAGCCTGCTCGTGAATCGAATGTGAAGGAGAAGAGTGTCATTAGTTGACCAAAGAAATGTATCGGTGGAGGAATTGATGAAGGGGAAGGGTGTACTTAGTTATGAGCCTCTTATAGATTTTATAATATGATGCCTTGTAGTTGGATTTGTACTTACGGTGTAAACCTTCATGAATAAAAAAAGATATGTATTTTGATTTATTTTATGAAGTTTGATAAAAAATTTGGTGTTTCTTGCTCAAATTGCACCAATGTTATGAAATTGGGGGAATTGACCATGTGTTGCATTTAGGGAAATGTGAAACAAAAATGATCAATGCATAACCAACTATGTTTGAATATCTAAAGTGACCATGTAATTCCACAATGGCATTTTACTTCAGAAATTAAGGAATGATATGGGTTTATGATAGTATCATATGTAAGGCGCATTGATCTCATTCTAACTTTGAACAAACCTAAGGCGATCAGTAGAGAGAAGCACAATGTTGCTCACCGACAAAGAGAGGCATTTATCGCATTCTAACTTTTGTGTCGGAACAGGAATAAAATGTGCCGGACCGACCCTCTGGGTAGCAGAAGGTTTTGTGTCGGACCAGGAATAGAATGTGTCGAACTGGCCTTCTAGGCACCAGAAGGTTTTGTGCCGGACCGAGAATAAATGTGTTGGACCGACCTTCTGGGTCGCAGAAGGTTTTGCGTCGAACCGGGTAGGGAATAAAATGTGTTGGATCGGCTTTCTAGGCACTAGAAGGTTTTGTGTTGGACCGAAAATAAAATGTGTCAAATCGGCCTTCTTAGTTTTGTCATGATCTGATGTAAAAACAATATAAGAAGAAAAACGCTACCCCAACGAGTTCAGTCGTTAGCACAACGAGCCCAATAGAGTACTTTGATACATAACACTCAAAACACTTGCTCGTTGGCTACACATCTTCGCATTTCATTTGGATCATTGCTCCCACTACTAGGGTCCAAGTAAGGAAAGTGGCCACCAGAGAGGAAGACAAACCTGGGCCCACTAAGTGCAACTAAGCTAATATGCATTAGATAAAGAAAACAAGGTGTCAGAGATAAGCTTCTTCTTGATTACTTTCATCGAAATTCTTTTCTCATGCAATTATCAAAGAGTATTGGGGAACGAAATATTTCACTAGGACCCCCACCTCTCACTTAGTTTCTGAAGTCATCAAGGCCTAGTGGAATGGTCTAGTCTTCGCTCTGACTACTAGTATGACCAGGCAAGATGTCATCTTCCATCATTCCATAGTAGTTAATATATAGATGTTAACCAAAAGCGATTTTAGCAGTTTTGTGCCAGACCGGGAATAAAATGTGTCGGACCAGTCTTCTGGGCATTAGAAAGGTTTTGTGCCGGATTGGGAATAAAATGTGTCAGACCGGCCTTCTGGGCGCTATAAGTTTTGG
Organism: Amborella trichopoda; assembly: GCF_054954075.1. NCBI lineage: Eukaryota > Viridiplantae > Streptophyta > Magnoliopsida > Amborellales > Amborellaceae > Amborella > Amborella trichopoda. The sequence continues at coordinate 17,591,338 of NC_142341.1, forward strand.
GTTGAACTGTGAATAAAATGTGTTGGACTGGCCCTCTGGGCACCATAAGGTTTCAAGCCAAACTGGGAATAAAATGTGACGAACCGACCTTCTAAGCACCAGTAGGTTTCGTGCCGGATCGGGAATAAAATGTGTCGGACCGACCTTTTGAGCACTAGAAGGTTTTGTACCAAATCGAAAATAAAATGTGTCGGAACGGCCTTCTTGGTACCAGAAGGTTATGTGTTGGACCGGCCTTCTAGGTACCAAAAGGTTATCTGTCGAACTGGCCTTCTCGACATCAGAAGATTTTGTGTCGAACTGGGAATCAAATGTTTCGGATCGGCCTTCTTGGCACCAAAAGGTTTTGTGTCGGACCGAGCCTTCTGGGCACATAAGGTTTTATGCTGGACCGATCACAAAATGTGTCGGATTGGGCCTTAGGATAACACAATGTTATGTGCCGGACTGGGTACAAAATGTGCCTAACTAGCTTTCTGACACCATAAGTAATTGTTGATATATAGAGTTTCTTTGGTGACAGATATGAAGTGCTATTATTTTAGTGTTAGAAGCTAAGGAGTATTATTGAAAACACAAACCATAGATAGAGTTCGTAGGGGGAGAGAGAGACAAACCCACAAATGCAAAGAGAGAGAGAAAGAGAGAAAGAGTGTGATGGCTAAGTTGTGGGACAGCGCGAGAGATGGATTATACTTTCATAATGTTATAATCAGCACAACATTACACTTCTATTGTATGCAAAAATATAATGACAAACTATACAAAATTCCACTTGCAACATAAATTTGCAACATATAGAAACTATAAGAAAAAGTCTCCGCTAGCATTGAGCTTGCACAAAAATTATGAGCTGATGAGCTTGAGAGTTGAGCATTGGGCTTGCAAAAAAAAAATCCAGTCTTGTTCTTAACGATATAGCTTCTGCTTTGACTTTTTGCATTGTTGTCAAAGGTAATATAGTCATAGAAACTTTGGGAAATGCATTCGCGCGGTAACTAATTCAAAATGGAAACCAATTGAAAATTGAAAGAACTAAGCATTTAACATAAAATACATGTCATTATACCATAGTACATTTAATATATAACAATCAACTAGTGCAAATGTATTATTGATATATACCTTAAAAAAAGCAAATCGTATATAGTGAACTCTACATATTGTTTTGCTCAACTTTAGGCTCCATTGGGGGTATTTCCATGTCAGACCTGCATAAGTTGCAAAATAGTGATTAGTTGACGCACTATTTAAAATGGGAGGGCATACTATGTGACCCCACCCACATATATGGTATATGTGACCCTTGGTCTAAGCCATTAGATCTGGGTAGATGGCTGAGTCACAATGTCTCATGTTAGCACTTAACCGTTAGATCTTGATCAGATGGCTCATAGTGTTTTATTTTTATTTTTTATTCTGCAAAATATTTTGAAGAAAAATTTGGGGTATGCATAGATATAACAATGGTGCACATGATAAAAATATTAAAAACATATTTTCAATGATGAAAATTACCATAATATCCCTAAAAATTACAGGGGCATTTTGGACATTTTTTATCTTCTTCATATTCGCTCTAATTTTTGGTGGGACGCTGAAAATTTCATCTAAAAGCAATTTGTAGGAAAAAAAATAAAAAATAAAATAACGTTTGATGTGACATTGTAGTATGAACAATCGTAGCCATTCGATTCAGATTGAATGGCTAACAAGTAGGGACACATATAACTTATATGTTGTTGGGTCACATAGAAATATTTCCCATTTTAAGACAATATTAAAGTATAACATTCGAGTCAAGCAATTATAAACATAATTATAATTTTACCGTTGAGATGTAAAAGTTGGACAAGTACGCCTATGATGCCCAACATTTTGGCAAACATAACACTTCCTCGTACTTGTCTTCTCCTTCCATGGTGCTTTCTTTCTTGTACTGCCAAGCCGTCATTTTGTTCAAGCACATGGTGGTTCAAGTATAAAGATGTATGGGTCAATCCATGGTGTGTAACTATATATAGGTATAATATCATTTATATTGCTACCTTGATTCGAACAAGTTGTCTTTTTTTAACACTTCAATCTCTTCCTCTTCGGTTTTTCATTACACTTTATAGGAATATTTTTTTGCAAATTCCCATAGTCTTTCACTATTTGATCCCTTTGATACAACTTTAAAGGCGATTCTACTTAAATCATAGTAACGAGAAATTTGGGACCCCTTAATAGTCGGCCTTAATTTCAACACCGTCGCCATTTGATACCATCCTTTTGTTCCCTTCCTTAGTCCATCTTCTCATGGTGTAGTGCTCAGGGATGGACATAACATAAATATAATAGAAAAGCTTTAAAACATGTACTCAAAGAATACCATAATGGTCATACAAGAAACAAGTACAAGTTGATAAGATTTCTGATTCATTGAATACCACTTTATACACCCTATATATGGTAATTAGTCATTCAACCAGTACAATGGGAGTTATATTTTGAATTTCCTCAACAAACTTCCTAAATACACCATGGGTGTACAACTTAACAGCTTGTTTTTCATAGGAAAATGTTGTTCTCATCATTGGAATATCTTCAATGCTCTTGAAGTCCATTATATTCCTTTCTCATATAGATGATCAATTGCTTTTTGGCATTGCTTCGCAAATCTTGAAAAATGGGTGTGTGAATTTACATACTGTTTAATAAAACTATTCATAGATTTGCTTCGTTGGCTAGACCGTGCACCAGAAAGAAATATATCATTCATATACATATCAACCCACCGAGAACGACATCCATATATTGTGTTTAACGATTCATTCCGTACAAGCTTATATTTTTTGAGCATTATGGACAAACGATCATCAAAATCATTAATTTTCTTATTATAATCAGTTGTAGTTCTATGCAGCTCATGTAAGAACCCTAGCTGCTTTCTCTTAACATGACCCAATTTTTCTTGAAACTTTCGTGAAATGTGTCATCTGCATAATCAATGCTATGCATATGGAAGAACTTCTTTAATTGCTATAGTGTGACTGTATCTTGATTAATAACGATGCAACCCGGTTCTCGACCATGGATAGCTTCAAGCCAATGTCCAAATAGCCAACAAAAGAACTATGTTGCTTATGCCTAATTAGTGCGCAACCAAATGCTATATTGTTAGGGGTGGCAATGGACTCGGACCTGACCCGAGACTCGTCGGGTATACCCGACATGGGTCCAGGTATGGATCCAATATTTGGGCCCGGTAGGGCAGTCCAAGTCCAAAACCTGGACCCAAACACTATTCAAGTCTGGGTCTAGGTTCTGTTGGACTCGACCCTTACCCAATTCGTACCCGTAAACTGTTGGAGATAAAATACTTCAAGCCATAGTCATTTAGGTGTATCAAGAATCGTACAATAAGAACTAGTAATCATCTTCAACTACTAAATGACAGATCAGATGGCTTGAAATCTAATGACGGGTGATTGTGACCTTGTTGCCAATAATATGAGTATATGATGGTAATAAAAGGGGGAAAAAAAAAAAAACATAGTGATGGTGACAATGGACCCGACCAAACCTAGGACCCAACAGGATAGACCCGAGACCTGATGGGTGGGTCTAGCTTTTGGACCTGATGGGTCGGGTAGGGTCCGGGTTCAAAGCCTAGACCCGAATAATATTTGGGTATGGGTCCGGTCCAATCGGACCCGACCAGACCCGTTGCCACCTCTATATATTGTTTCCATAGTGGCTTGCTCCAATAATGGGGGAAAAAGGCATATGGTATGCATTTGCTTTAAATGTTGTGTAAAAAATAACTACATCACCAAAGTGCTCATATGATATCTTTGAATGCAAGTCAATCCATAGTACATTACACACTTGGTCCACGTCATGAAGTAATATTTTATAAAAAAAGAGATGGGTTCACCTCAACATGCTCATGAAAGTAGGCGAAAAGAGCTTCCCCATCTCTTCCTCTAACACTCGCCTTCTTACTGGTGATATGGATAAGGTTTTTGACATCTATATGAGTGAAACCCATAGCATTTGCCCCATTCACATGTTTTGTTAAAATTTGCATAATTTTATGCATAGCAAACCTTGTTGAAGACATCGCTTTAATCAAGTTCATGGTAGATGGGTCGATGTAATCTCAAATGATGTACCTTTGCTAGTTACGTAAACTTGTGGGAGTGCTCATTAACAAATTTTGTTATAACCCTCTTTTCCTCTTTCATCATGCGTACCCTTAACATTGCTTTGCATCCTTCCCTTGTTATTGGTTGATGATGAATTTGTCCTTCATACTTTGGATCATGTTTGCTTTCTTTAGAGCACACATAATCATGCATCCTCAAATTATTTTCCTTGTTATTCTTGGCATCTCAAGACAAATGCTAAAGCCTTTTCGTCAGGCATATGCATTATAAAATAAATACGCAACATCATCAGATTCAACGTTCATTCCTACAAATAGGTCATTTTGATACCCACTATTGTTTTTTTTATCACAAAATAGTGGGACCTCATTGTCCTCACCAGCCCCCAGTTGCTATGGCATTATGGCATTATCATAAGTTGAATCTATAGAATTGTCTTTATAGAACTCATCTTGATCCATCTTAGAGGATGAATCAAGTACGAGCACCTCAATGAGTATGTAAGCCTCAATAGGCTTCGTGTTAGCTTGAGGATGGCCATAGCTTTTAATCAGTAATACCTAAATATTTAAGCAAGAATTTCAAAATAAATCTACACCTAGCAGAACAATAAATAAAAAATTCTAACTTGAAGTTGAGCTATAAATTGATAACAAAACAACTACAAAATTTAAATTTCACTACTATAAATCACAATAAAATAGGTAGAGATAAAGAGGGAGAGCTCGAAATCAAGTTTCTTAAGATACAATCTATATAAAATAGGAATCAAAATTACTATTTTTTTCTTTTGGCTCATCCTATAATGCTTAAGATTAGTATATGATCCATCCGCTCATCTCCATAGAAACACCACTCTATTGCTATTTTACGGTTAGCAAGGTTTTCATTGAGATAGGTTATTGGGTTAAAGTAAGAAATCAAGAGAGACAATGGATGAATCACAATGTCACACACACACACAGATAGAGAAAGAGATCGACATGAATATCAATATGAAAGATAAAGTTAACATAACATGCAAAAAGAAAAGAAAAAACTGTAGAGATAGAGCTCAATGAAGAGAGAACCATGAAAGTCATACCTAGTTTGGAGAGAGAGAGATAGAGAGAGAGCATACCTGTAGAGAATTGAGCTTCTTTATGAGTGAATATGCTTAAGAAGTAAGCAAGTTTTTCTCTATAACGCTCAATTAGAGCAAGTCCCCATGACCATGGCTTTCCCTTAAAGTCTCTAAACGACTTTTTTACTTGATGTTGAGGTTGCAGAGGAGAGAGAGAGTTATTTTTATTTTCGTGTAATTAGGCTTCTCCTTCTTCTCTCGCGTGTTGGTTTCTCTCTGCACTTTCTTTCCTATTCATGCTCTTTCTCTCTCCTCCAGCATGCCCTCTTCTTTCAATTTTCTCATGCTCTCTCTCTCTCTCTCTATTGTGGTAAAGTTTGAAGGGTTACCATTTGAGCCCGTGACCCTCAAAATGTGACATTTTGAGTGGCGTGATCTCAACCACCCATTTCAAATGAACAGTTGAAAAGGAGGAGAACATAGTTCTTATAAGCTGTAGGGAGAGCATAAAAAACTTTCCCATTAAAAAATACCTGATCGTCTCAATTCTCTTTTCAATCTTCTTTCCAATTTTCTTCAATTTGATTGATATTTTCTATTCCTGTCACTTTTATAGCCCATGTTATTGTCTTTTTCAATGAACTTTTGTTTGAACTATCTCTCTCCCTTTCTCTCTCCTTTGCTCTCTCTATTTTGCTTATTTCCTCTCCCTTTATGATCACGGAGTCTATCTCTCTCTCTTTCCTCCCAACCCATGCATACTTTCTTTCTCTCTCTCTTAGATGTATTTAAGAGGTACACAATCTCTCGATCTCTCGGGCATTTATTGAGTATTTATCTTCAAAAAATGTGCACTCTCTTATGCAACCTCTCTCTCTCTATCTATTTATCTTAAAAGAAAAGAACAAGATCTCACTTTATCTCTTGGATGCATTTAAGGTCTCTCTCTCTCTCTGTAGGTATTTATTTTTGTCTTAAAAAAGAACAAGAGATGTTTACAAAGAGACCATTTATCTTTTGTACATAGAGGTTACAATCATTCTTAAAATTTAAAAATGGTTGGTGGTAAGAGTGTTGTTGAATAGATACAAACTTAAAATAAAAATAAAAATCTCAGACTTAATGAGTGTGAATGATTGTAACCTCTATGTACAAAAGATTAATGGTCTCTTTGTAGACAATCATAATCTCTCTTGTACATGCAATTTTGACGCATTTAAGAAAAGATATTTGCATAAATTAAAAAATCTTAAGGATACTATCTAAATACTATTAAATTTAAAGGATATTAACATTAGTTTCCTATGATTTTAATTATTTAATTAAATAAGTTGCTCTATTACAAAATTTTAACTTATAATTAATGGTAAATTAAACTAGATTTATCAACCGAACATTTAAGAAGTTGATATTTTCAAAATCTTCTAATGAAATGAAATTATTCTAATTATAATTTTTAAAAAATATAGCCTTTTGTATGAAAATTTTCACCTTCACATAAAATATTGATATCTTTATCAAACCCCAAACATATTTGATGTTTCATGATTCAATTCAATTTTATATACTATAGAGTGCTTCTTTCAAAAAAATTATAAAATCAATAGAATATTTTATTAACGGTGTGGTTTCTATAAGGTTACAACCTTAATAATCTTTTTCCTTTTATTAATAATATGGATTTTACAAGCTCAAAATGTTATATGATTATTTAGTTTAAATACATGGGTAAATAATACAAGTTTGATAAGACAGTAAAGAGGGATGGCATTTGGTGACAACACCCCTATTTAATGCTTCCCATTCAAGTGAGAAGGGGTGAAGCTTGATTTTTTAATATGGTACCGAGGGATCATACTGTATATTTATGCTTTTAAGTAAAAGACTTGTTAAGCAATATTTTTAATTTGAAATCAACAAATCTCTATTTTATGGAGATTTATGCTAAGTTGAGAATGTTAGATCCTCAAAACTATAATTCTTTAATATATCTTGCATAGTGTTTTCCCTAAAATAGTATATTCATGTGGGGGCATTTCCATTAACTTGTTACATGGCCATAATAATAATAACTATATAATATACATAATATTTTGGAGAAATTATGACTATTACCCGAACTGTACCAAGGCTTGTGGTCTTTTATATATAATAGCTAATATTATATGTATGTATGTAGTATGTATGTATGTTTGTATTGTTTTATTAGGTATTTTAGTAAATCACAACTCATAAACCACCATTTTATTTTTGTAATTTTAAATATTTTTGAATTGCCAATTTCGGATTGATATGGATCGATGATCTATCGATTTGGTATTGAATTGGTGGGTAGATCATCCACTCCAACAGTCCATTTTTTAAAGGACTAATTCAGAAGAATGTAGTAGTGTTGGCACTAAGGACTATAGTAAAAAAAAACCATAACCTAATGGAGCAAAGGAAAAGTATTTCATACATCAAGGACCATAAACCTATAAACCCTCATTTATTATTGTAGAATTTTTTTAACATTATTCAAATCGTCGATTCCGGCTGATCCAGATTAATGATCAAAGGATTGGACTCATAATGGATGGAAGGATGATCCACTCCACCGATCAGTTTTTCTAAACACTAGTTCAAAATAATGTAGTAGTGCAAGGATAAAGGACTACAGTAAGAAATCATAATTCAATAGAGCAAAGGAAGAGTATTTCATAGGACCCAGTTCCACATAAACGTCCCCTTATGCATCAAATATCCATCTTAAAGATGGAAGTGGAGAAATGGTGGTTCACAAAAACCTAAAATGAATGATATTAAAAATATATGAGATTTTTTTTTTAATTTACTTTTCTCTTTTAATGTCCACCATAGGTGAGATTTCTAGTTCTAAATTTTTTTTATTCAAAATCTATCTTGGAAAAAGAATTGGCAAAGTATATAATGTGACTATTTATCTTTGATATAAGGTGTTCACAAGTGATCTTGATCATCGGATGTAAAATTGGGTCGCTGTATTTATTTAATTGACTAAGCTCAAAGTTCAAAAGAAATTATCTCGAACTTTGTGATGCACCCACGTTGTCAGATTTCACTTCAAATGGTTGTAAGTAATTGTGACCTTCCGGTACAAAAGGTAAATGGTTTCATTATATACAATCCCCAATTGTTTTTGGCACAAGGATAGTTTATATAGAGCCGAGGTTCTAAACAATCAAATTAGAGCAAACCTAAAAAATTTCACTAGATGAGGTTGTTTTGATGCCCAAATATCCTCAAATTGATCATCTCAACATCAAGATGCATAGACATAAGAAAAAAATGGATTTCAAGTTTCGAAATAGTACATTTTGTTGTAATGCATTTTTGGACCATCAATTTTCAAGATTTTCAATTGTTTATAGATCTGCTCGATCTACAATATTTTTGAAGCTTTAAATTAGAAAAATTACATAAATGTCTGTTTTAGTTTCCGTTATTATCAAAATACCAAATACTTTCAGTTATTACTGATATATCCGTTTTTTAGAATTCATAATAAATTTTTTACAAAAGATGAAACTACTCATTTTTAGTTTTTCAAAAACCAAAATCCGACCAATTTCAGTTTTTGAAAAACCGAAAAATGTTTTCTCTCTCTTGTGCGTATTCTCTCTACCTCTCTAAAGTCATAGTTATCTGATAAAATCAGAGGGGAACAACTAGCTTGAGCCCCTAAATTTAGAAAAAATCACAGGGATTATAAAATTAGAAGATTAGGAAAAATCTTGTGGTGTATTCTCTCTCTACCTCACTTGTGGCGTATTCTCTCCCTACCCCTTTGAAGTCATCAGATGATAATGAAAAGCTGATGATCCAGCCCATGATGCCCTACCTTCAAGAAGAGATCTTCGTCAATTTAAGCTCTTCGAGCTATGGGCATATCCAAAGTAGGCCCAATTCCTCTACGTGAAACCCAAAAAACAAGCTGGGTGAAGAGAGAGTTAAAAGAAAAAAACATTTTTACCAGTGTAATGTAGAGAGAATAAGAAGACTTACCCGAGAGAGAAAGACAATTTTGATTCTTCAAAAACCAAAAATTTTAAATGGTTGGTTATTAAAAAATCGTTTGATTTTGATGTTTGAAAAAGCAAAAATAAGTAGTTTTGTTTTTTTTTTTTTAATTATTATAAAATCTAAAAAACGGATATATCAATAATAACATAGAGTATTCGGTATTTTGATAATAACGAAAACTAAAAAAAATATTTACCTAATTTTCCCTTTAAAATTTATTTTAAGAGTGTCTTAAAGATTTCGAGCATTGAAACCATATTTGTCGACACCATTTGAAGGTGCGCTCCCAGCTCCATACAAAATGCACCCTTCATGTAAATAGGGGAGTGAGCAGGGTCATCGGAACCTTCCCTTGGTGTAAAAGTAAAACTGCAACGCGTTGGGTCATCACCTTCCACTTCATCGATGGTGATTCAGGGAGTAGGACCCACCAGTTGGCGTCTTGTCTAGTTCGAGTGGGTCGCACCCTAATCCAACAACGAAGAAAAATAGATTGAATAACTAGAAATCTTATTTGTCATCTGCAAATTTCCCGAGGAAGATTGAACCATGCTGCCTGTGATTTTACGATCAGAAAAACTCTGAAATAAATAAATAGTGGTTTCCTTCCATGGCAGAGTGCCGGCCATCGGATCACCTGTAACTCAGAGGACCCTCTTCACTCACATTTGAAGCAAGTTTTCGTTTAGAATTAACAAAAGGTCAGTTCCAAACTGGGAAACGTCAACAATTTATGGGTTTTATTTATTTTCTCTTATTTTCAGCTTCTTTTGGATTGTTCTGTGTGTTTTTCTGATTGGTTATTCCGAACACAATCCGTGGCAGAAATGGGGAAGGTTGTTTTGTGGTTAGAAATAGTCGTTCTGGCCTCTTTTTTTGGAGTGTTAATCTCAGAGAATTTCTTCGAGCCTTTCAATGTGACCTACGATCACAGGGCTCTCATAATTAATGGGAAGCGTAGGATGCTAGTATCAGCTGGATTACATTATCCTCGAGCAACACCTGAGGTACAATTATGCTTTGATGCTTGTTTATCCCAGCTAAATTTAATAGATTTTTTTTTAATATCTGTTCTCTTCTGATTTTGTGTCCTCTTGACCTTATTTGGACATTCTTTTTTTTCTGTACTTAAAACCTTATTTTTATTTTTTTGGCATATGGATTGGTTGAATTTGATGGTCTCTGATTGATTAGTTGGGTGATTTTGTTATGGAAATTTCAGATAATCCATATAATAATATTAAAACACTCAAAGAGGCAAAAGGAAGACTTGTGTACAATGACACCATTCACACACATACAACATGACGGTAACTTACATAGCAGGCAGGCGAAACAAACTTGCATGGTAAGATAGTGTACAAAGTGTAAAGCATAACCTCACCGTCTATAGTATTATATAATACACCCACTATATATGATACCATCTTGTGCACTACTACATAAGAAATGATGCACTATAAATAAGACAAGATCTGTCAATGGGATAGTCATATCGAGCCTGGGTCGTCACCTTAGTGAAAATATGAAGCTTAAGTTGTGAGGTAACATGTGGGAGTGTGAACTCTCCAACAAAAGTTTTTAACCAATATAATTGCAATCAACCTCTATGTGCTTTGTGCGCTTGGATTAGAGGCAATACGAACGACGCTCATATTATCATCATATAAAAGAATGGGAGAAGGAGGACAAATATTCAAGTTGCATAAAAGACCTCTCAACCAAGTGATGTCGCTGCAAGCTGATGAGATAGCCCTGTAGTCGACTTTTGTGGAGGTTTTGAAACAATGTATTATTTGTTACATTTTCATGATATGAAGGTGTCTCCGAGAATACACACTAATCAATGGTTGAGTGTTGAGTATTTGGTCACCCTACCTAATCGGTGTCGACATGGGCTCGTAGTTGAAGAGAAGAATTGGAAGAGAAACAATCCTCTATGACATGTACCTTTCAAAAATGGAATGATAGAATGGACAACTGAGAGGTGGATACAAAGAGCACATGCAACAAATTGGCTAATTATCTTCACTGCATGTGATATATTAGGACGAGTCATAGTGAGGCGGAGTTTGCTGCTGAGAATTTGCATGTAAATAGTGGGGTTTGGAATTTTGTCCCTATCATCTACATTCACCTCCATTGGTGCATCTACCTGTTTATCATTAGTCAGATTGGCCAACTTGATCAAATCTTTGGTGTATTGTCTTTGATGATCTGTACATCCATTAGAGGAGCAATGAATCTCTAAGCCAAGAAAGTGAGTTAGTCGATCTAAATCTTTCATCTTGAATGAGATACTAAGAAGCTCTTTCAAGCATTGTATATTGGCATGGTTGTCACCTGTGATAAGGATACCGTCAATATATAAGAGAAGAATTGTTATCCTTGAGGTAAAATGGTGGGTAAATAGCGAAATGGGGTAAATTGGTGGGTAAATAGAAAATAGTCGTGAGAGCTTTGTATAAATCCGACATCCATAATGACTTGTCAAAATTCGGCCAAACCATGCTCTTAGAGCTTTTTTCATTCCATACAAGGATTTTTTCAGACAACAAATCATAGACTTGTCATGGTTACACCTAGGGGGAATGCACATATACACGATCTCTTAGAATATCCATAAAAAATGTATTTTTCACATCCATGTGAGAGATAATCGAGTGGCGAATAATCGAGAGGGCAATTACTTTATGCACCGTGATCATTATACCTATCAGATAAAATGTTTCTTCATAGTCTATGTCATACTCGTGCTTGTAGCCTTGAGCAACTAGCTGTGCTTTATATTGCTCAATCCCTCTATTAAATCTAAACTTCATAGAGAAAATCCATTTACTTCTAACAATACAAGTGTTAGCAGGGCAAGGAGCAAGATCCTATGCATCATTCTCCAACAAGGCATTTATTTTTGCATCCATGGCCTCCTTCCAATATGGTATGTTATAGGCTTGTTGATAGGCGGAAGGAATATCAACTGAGTCAATGGAGGTAAGCAATGATCTAGGAAGTAAACAAATATATAGATGGTTAGTAGGAATATCAAATATATTAAGACAAGTAAACAAAGATCTAGGGTGTGATGGAAAACTAAAGTCATCAAGAGAAGAATCATATTGGTTGCGAGGATGAGATGTAATTGTGGAGCTTTCAGCAGAAGCAAGGTTGGGAAGAGAAGGAAGGGGGAAGAGAATCACTTAAACGTAAGGCGCAAGTGAAGGAGGCATGGATTGGTTATGTTTTCTCTGTTGTTGATGCACCAAAAGCTATGGTGGTTTATCAGTGTTACTGGAAGAAACATTATGTGAATATGAAAAATCAGGAGAGATACAAAAATTAGAATTCTAGTAAGAAAGGAGCAAAAGAGCCTGTGGATTCAGCGACAAAAGATAATAGAAGAGGCTCTCTAAAAAGACGGCATGGCGAGACCATAGTTAGCAAGTCTCTGATTAAAACATAATTTTTTTTCAAAAAATCTTTGATTTTTTGAAATCCGTTAACAACTTCGAGTTTTTCAAAATATCTTCTAAAATCGAGTTCTTTTAATGGAACCCATATAAATCTATATTTTGGAATTTTCCAAAATAATTTTTCGAAAAAAATTCTTCTTATAAATTTGTCTCCATTGATTTAATATCTTTGAATTTTTTTTTAGAGATAAGGACATTAAAAGTGGAAGTAAATTAAGAATCTTGGTTTTAAAAAAAATGCTATAAAATTTTTTTGCCAATATGTTTCTTTAAAAAAAGTGTATTAAAAAAATATATTCAATCAATATATCCCCCTGAAAAGTAATCTATCAATACAATCATATATATCAAAATGATAGGTAGAATTAGAGGAAGAATAACCCAATGAGAAATCTTTTTTTTTTTTCCCTCTAAACCCAGAGCATCATTTTATAGAGGGCCATTATACAGAGATTCAGTGACAACTAAATATTTAGGTAGCTTGGAATTTAGGGTGAGATACAATTATTAATAGATTTTCTTAAGCATTTTGTTGCTTTCTTTTTGCGTACGTAAGTTTGATTAATTTCACCTTTTTAAGTCTTTTTATTCCATTGTTGTATACATCATAGCATTTTGGATGGTCTACTATTTTACATTTTTTGTTTGTGTTTTAGTTAGTGGCAATCCTATATTGAGGGTTTTATTGTTTTTTTTCTTTGCACTATAATCTCATACCTTGGGTTATAGTTCTTGTTATTTGTTGATGTAATTCTTGTGTTTAAAATTGTTCCTTTTTCATTGTATTGTTTTATGACAACAAAGTAACCATTGTTGTATTATTGAAAGTTTGGATAAAAATTTGTCAAGTGGTACTCCATGATACTAGATAAAGACATAAAATCATTGTTCAATGGCTTTAATGTATCGATGCAATAATTGCAAATCTTCATTATCATAATCCAAGCTTTATCCCAACTGTTTGGCTATACGAATCTTGTTACGTCATTCCGCTCTATGAAGGGCCGTAGCCTTAGTTAGACCATAATTTACCATAGCCCTTCTGCTTCTTCCATCCATGTCCTTTTGGGCCTTCCTTTACCCTATTGGAGTCTTCCACTTGAAGCACATCGTTCCTTCTAATTGGTGTTGTTCTAGATGATGCTGTATGTGGCTAGACCACTAAATACTTATCATCATCTTATTACCTATTGGAGCTACCCTTGAATTCTCTTTGATTATATATTCCGTGCTTTATCCTTTTTAATCTTGCACTTATCCATCTCAACATCTTCATCTCATCTACGCTCATTCTGTAGATATGTTGTTTCTTGACTGTCGAACATTCCGTCCCATAGATTATGGTGTTTTTACAGTCGTCCTATTGAACTTCCCATTCAGTTTCATTAGTATGCAACAATCACATTAGATGTCAAAGTTCGGAAGCACATTTCTACTTCATCCACTCAGCTCTAATTGTATGTGCGATATCTTTATCAATCTCTCAATTTTTATGGATTATCGACCCAATGAATTGAAAATAATCTTTCGTGTAATTCTTGGCCATCAATCTTAATTAATTCCTCATTCTACTACTATGACTAGACTTGCATTCCATTTATTTTCATGATATTTTATTATATCTTCTATACACATCCAATTTTTCCACTATGTTCTTTTGAGCCAAATCCAAAATATTCACGATTCTCCAACTTACCTAATTTTTAGTGATCTGTATTGGTGACCTGATTTTTTGCCTCCAATATTTTGGAACAAAACCGATATATTACCAATGTTATGGTTTGCCTATATATTGATATTGTCCGACCTGCTAGCTATGGATCAAGTTAGCAGTTAACTTTGAAACTAAGTGAACGTTGGTAAATGAAGGGTGCACCATGGGGGACACAAAGTGAGAGATTATCAATACTAATAATTTATAGTGTGTCCCATTAGTTGTGAAGAATCTAACTATTACCTAGGTATGGTAGACTTGTGTGCACTTTGGTCATGTGTTTAGAGACTAAAGGGGATTCATAGTAGGGGATAGTTGATAGTCCTTACTAGCCAAGCCCATGACAGAGAATGCAGAAGAATAACTGTATACACAAAGTTTAATACCAATTGTTGAATATTATTTGATTTTTGTTTTGAGGTATAAACAATGTTTGATGGAGTGACCTCTAATCTTGTATCCACCATCAATCTCTGAGATGTATCATTGGCAGCCTGCTATACCATAAAAGTAGGTTTCCTCGGATCTGACGAGTGGTTGCTTCACTAAAGTGGCTATGCCATTTTGTTATACTGTGTCCAAGGCATTTGCAATAAACACAATTTTTTCTGCTTACAATGGATGAGATATGACAATATTCTATACATTCATAACGTTGCAGTGAAGATTGGTTCTTTTGTGATGGCTTCTATCTAGTGCATTGGGCCACAAAGACTAATTCTATTCCCTTTTCCTTAGTTGGTGACTATTGTTGTAATTCGTATCTCCTCACAGAGTAACTCATTGGGAATCACATCCATGTTGGGTGTGTTTTGTGATTCAATTTATTGATTTGAATGACTCATATTCTAGGCGTAATTTCATCACCCCCTTCGTCATTTATGTCCTTTAAACTTTTAATTCAGCAAGATGTAGCATTTTGTTTTTTTTGAGTAAGTAATGATAGCCTTCATACTTACATATTCATATTCTATCCACAAGTTCATAAAACCAACATAATATTCTTGGATATTCTCCTCCCCTTGTTTGAAGGTAAACATATCATACTCAACTTGGAATTACCTTATTTACCCAAAAAACTTGGAATTGCCTCACAATTGCTGATAAACCTATTCCAGATATTCCCACATTTCATTTGAAATGGGTGACCCTCGCATTGGCCTTCGGATTCTTGTATTATCAAAGCAGTGTTTTAAAAATCGACGAGTCGCAACGGACTCGCCCGAGTCGACACGGGAATCGTTCACCCCGTATCGATGCTGGTGAAAAACGTTAAATCGCTCGGTTCTAAAGATGAACCGGCGATTCTGCAGAGTACTACGTCATGAACCGGCGATTCTGTAGAGTACTACGTCACTAGTAGCGAGTTGGCGAGTTGGGCGGCGGCGAAACACCGGTCAGGATTTGCACGTGACGTACCTCACAACACACAACACGTGGTAGATTTGGGCGGAGGAGACTCTCACGCGTGGCAATTTGGGTGGCGAAACTCTCACACGGACCTTGCAGGACAAACACGCTTTTGAATCAACTTACGCGCATTTTATATGGCTCTTTCATCCCACATCCCTTCGATGTGGGACTATTCTCGTACCCCAATCCAGCATTAAGTTAAAGAGAGAGAAAGAGACAAAAGCAGAGAGAGAGCAAAATGAGAGAGATGCAAGGAAAACCCTAATCAATTAGAAGGAAGCAGTAATGGTGGCATCCACAGGCGACGTGTGGAGATCGCTTGTCAGGCAATGGCGGATTCATGTTACAAATTGCGGATCTTTAAGGCTTAGTAGAGAGGCCTCCTTTCCTCTTTATGAGAGGGCTGAGCTAACTAACTCAGATCTGATCTCAAGATTCTAATTTCTGTGTAAACTAACTCAAATCTGATCTCAAGGTACTAATTTCTCTATAAATTTCTCTTTTTTGGATAATTTTAGTGTCGATCTGTTATGTATTTGACTTGCATTGTTTAGATGGATGCCTTCTCCGTCTCTGAGTTGGTACATTATTGAAAGTTAGGCTTTATATTTCATTTTACTTGGTGACCTTTTTCTTTAATTTTTTTTTTCTTTTTTCTCTTTTACGAGGGGTTTTAGGTTTCCTGAGTTGCTTTAGGAGTCAGGTTTTGTTTCTTCTTGAAAATTAAGTGGGCACTAGATTTTTGGATCCATTTATGAGCACAATATATTTTTTTGCCATGTTGATTTTTGCATTTTTTTATGGGTTTTTGGTTGAACTTGAATTTTTGCAAGAAGTTAATGGTGTCAATTGTTGGTAGAATATGACATTATTATGTTATTCTTCTTAAATGCTTGTTCAAATTTTTTTTTTTGGAATTCTTTTGCTTCTCCTTTGGTTTATTTTCCATTGCTCAACAGACGAAGTCCATTAATATTTTGGGATATTCATCATTTGGTGAGAGTTTTTGGGTCTCTCTCACTTTCGTTCTGTGATTCACATGTAGGTGTAAGTCCATTAATATTTTTGGATATTCATCATTTTGTGAGAGTGTTTGGGTCTCTCTCACTCTCTTTCTGTGATTCACATGTAGGTGTAAAGTGCAACACAAGAGCGTCCATAGTGTTCGTCAGTCCTATAATGCTATGTGCTAAGGGAAAAAAATTAAATTTACCGGGTATCAATTTTCTATGGTGCAATATCTTTGATTTTCCATTTTCTCTGTTTGTTGAGTGACTCCAGTTGTGCTGATCTTTTGTTGAAGTAACTCGGATATTTAAGCTAACGTTTCCCTCTTTTTCTTTCCTTTTATCTAGTTTCTTGGATGTGGTATATTTTGAATATGTTTTTTTGCATACAGGAAAAGAACATCTCAATATTTGCATATTGATGAAAAAAATGAAAGTTAATAATGTAGTACCTCCATTTCTTATTAGATTCCTAAAAAACAACATTTATAATGAATTTTAATTATTTTTTTGGATTTTTTGTAAGGCTTAATTCGACCGATTCGGCCAATTACCGATCTGGATCGTCGATTCACTGATCCGGATAGATTTTTGAGATGCCTGATCCGGGGCACCGATCTGTTTTTTAAACCACTGCTCAAAACTATGCACACAACGATCTTAACGCTGTTTACCTGCCATTGTTGTGTTTCTTTGGAGTTGGATGGAGCAGGTTGTGATTCGATTCCATCAACATTACCCCCATAAACCCTTTTCTTATACAAAAAACCGAAAATGAAAACGTCAACCGAGATAGTTTTTCCTATCAACTTTTGCAGCCAACACCTCACACTTCTCAGAAGCTATGTCCAATCTATGTGAGAACCCTTAATGGGATCAAGACTTAGATTGAATCAAAAGAAAACCCAAAAGAGATATGATATCAAACCTTGATGAAAAGACTTGATTTGAGATTCAAAACTCAGATTTGGAAATTATCAGCCAAATTTTTTTATGGATTGCCAGAAATCAACCCACAAGAGGTCAGATCTGAGACTTTATGAAGAGATAAACCAGAAATTTGCCAACAAGAGATCCCTTAAAGACTACTAGAAAATCACCTTGTTTCTGTGGTGGTTTTGGCAAGGAGAGGGATTGTGGTTCGGGTAGAGAATCTGATCTCTCAAAACCTTCGTTCTGATACCATGTAAGACACTCAAAGAGGCAAAAGGAAAACTTGTGTCCATTTACTATTCACAACATTTGTATATACAACATGAGGGTAACTTGCATAGCAAAGTAGGCTACATAAACTTGCATAGCAATATAGGGTACAAAGTGTAACATAACCTCACCTTCTATGCTATTACATATTGCACCTACTATATATGATATGATGTGCTACACTGTCTATAAAAGATTTGATACACTATAAATAATAAAAGATCTTCAACATTCTCTACAGTTGTTTTTTCTGATGCAATCTAATGTTTTCATACGTTGGGTTTAAAACAATCTATCATTTGATTACGTGTTTATGATTTCTCCATTTTGCATAGTTTGTGGATGGATTGATCAATGTTCATTATAAAAAATCTACAGTTCGCCTTTTATTTTCCCTTTTTTGACATGTTGAGAGGTATATATTGTAGGTAGGACTGAGACCCGCAATGCCACTTTGTGACTCTGCCACCTCGACCACCCAGGCCTTGGGCACATTCCTAGGATGTTGGTAGTAGGGAATACAGTTTTGTTTACGTGGTAATGGGATACATGTCAAAGATAATCTATCAAGTCAAATAAAATAAAATAAAATAAAAAAGATGGTAATAAAAGAGCACTGGTAAGTGATGAATACACCCTTACTTCATCTTATTAGGCATTGAATTGAGTGATTTATGCAAACATAATTTTTTTGAAATGAATACTCATTAGTTGACAACGGGATGCCTTTTCAGAGGATAGTCGTGAGAACAAACAGCAGGAGTGAGTCTTTGTAGTTCAAACTTATGGGATTGATCCAGTAGAGAGTCATTGGCATGGAGGGCACATATTGGAGAAAACAAAGTTAAATAATAATCCAAAACCTTTATTCTGCACAGAGTGAAAAGATCTGATAGTTCTTTTGCTTAGTGTACAACCTTTACAAGCCTTCGTATGACTATCATCAAGAAAAAGGGGCCTGAATCAACCTTTGCATTTGTAATTGGGAGGATAATTCATTTTCCTCAAAGATTGTTTGTGCTGATTTTTTTCCAGAAGATTCATGGGCTTGCTGCCTATTCTAGTTTTGTTTTTAAGATATCGAGTCAAGATCCTCTATTCCATCTATCTAGCGTCATTATTCTGTCTTCGGGATAAGGTGGCATTGTGAAACTGATCTATATGTATCATGGAATCCTGGAACTGCTATTTTAGGGCCAGGTTCCCACTTAAGTACAAGAATTGTGAAGCTACGTCCTGTCCTTTTTTTCTGTGACTGGTCAATTACTTTATTCTCTTCTTTGCCTTTAGAACAATTTTTTGTTGTTTCTATTACTAGATATTCTTTGGACTAACAGAATCAAGTATTACACTTCTGTTTTTGTTAAGTATGGTATTTGCATTCAAGTTGATCATTCTTCTGTTTTTTACTTTATTTTCTCGATAATAAGCATGTGGTCACTTTTTCTACATCGTATCTTACACTTCCCAATAAACCAGATGTGGCCAAATTTGATTGCCAAGAGCAAAGAAGGTGGGGCAGATGTGATTCAGACTTACACATTTTGGAATGGGCATGAGCCAATCAAAGGGCAGGTATAATGTAATTTAGGCAGTGGAGTTATTGATCGCAAATATTATGCTTTGTATGGTGAGTTTGAGAATTTTGAGGAGATTTACCTTCTTATTGAAGGGTATTTGCAATGATTTTTGTGTAGTTCAATTTCAAAGGAAGATATAATCTTGTCAAGTTTGTGAAGCTGGTTGGATCAAAAGGACTTTATCTTCATCTTCGTATAGGTCCATATGTCTGTGCTGAGTGGAATTTCGGGTCTCTCTCTCTCTCTCTCTCTCTCAATCGTGAGCCTTTAGATTCTTTACATCCTTCTTATACAACATCCAGGATGTCTAAATGCTTTGGAGTTGATGTACTATGTGGTAGTTTAGTAGTTCTGTTCATTTCTACATGTGTTATGTGATGTTTTTCTTTTCCTGTAGCACATATCTTTTCTTATATATGCTAGCTTGTTCCCTGACTGGGGAAGTTCACGTTAAATACTTTCATTACTCAATTTCTAGTGTAATGTGAACATTGTTGTTGAATGGTTCTTTAAGGAATTCTACGGCTTTCTTTTGAAACTTTGCATTCATTGCTTATGCATATGAAATATTTTTTATCAATGATCTGCTGAAATTTGCAAATTTTTTTGTTGTGGCGGGCTACTGGACTATTTAGAGTCCACTAGTTTTTGGCATTCTGCTGGCTGTGTGATGTATTCTGTGCCTTCAAAAGTATAGTTTTACATCCAAATTGTGGTAGTTCATTGGAAATTTGGACTGTATATCACATATCCATCATTGTGTAAAAGTCTTTTAATTCAATGTTGATTTTAATCCTCCAAAAGTACTGATTTTTGATTCACATGTGTGACATCCGAATTATTGTATCATGTGATAGGGAAGGTTTGTCCCCATATTCTTAATAGCAAAACACTTTGAATTAAAACATATCATATTTAAGCGATGTTTAAAACAGCGTTTACAACTCGAACCAGCCTGAGTCACTTGAATTGGCAGCCCGCCAGTCTGGATGACCCCAACTCGGATGACCCAAGTGTGACTGATTCTTGCTGAGTCTGATCAATTGTTACTGAGTTTGTCCAAATCTTTAAATAAAGAAGAAGAAAAAACACTGATTTCTTGATGTGGTACAAAGTCTAGGAACACTCTGAATTAACCAAAAACAACAATACAACTTGGTGCCTTAACACAAAACTCTTAGTCATACAAAGCGAATACGCAATAACAGTCCTTTAACACAATGATAAAAACATCTTAGACTTTACATACCACTGAAAATCAACTCTAGAACAGACCCCTTATGGGGCAAATTACATGCTACTCACACCAACTCGAAATTGAAACACTTATTTACACACAATGGAAGTGCACCTTCATATAATCAAATTAACATGAACTGAACTGCCCCAATAGTAACAACAGAGAATGATAACAAAACAGAGGTATTAGACTGCCAAAAATACTTGGGAGGCCAATGGTTCGAACCGCTTGTGCCCGGTCCACGATCAGGGCTTTTGAGGACTTAATCTTGTCCCAAAGATGAGTGCACGAGTGGTTTATATGACTCAAGGGTATCTATCCAATTTGGGAAGCTTAAACACTTTAAAAAATACTTCTTATGGTCTATAATCAATAACAAAATCAACCCACAACAATTTGCAAATGGAACTAGGAAGATCTGAAATTTGAGCAAGATAGAGCAAAACTATGTATCTCTGGAATTTGAAAGTTAAGGATAAGAAATGCACTAAAAAAATTCGGTTAGAGAAAATCAAAGGTAAACTATGCTTAATCAAATGATCACCAAGGTATGAAGCTTGTAATCTAATGGATGACTTCCCTATATAAGGCTTTCACAAAGATCACATGAAGCAAGGATACAAGGTTTGCAAAGCTACTGGAACAAAGAATTTACTGTAAAGTTTGAAGTGAAAGAAGATGAAGAACAATAGAGAAGATCTTGATGGAAGGTTACCTTGATGATTACTTAACATGAACTTGATATCATATAGTGAAGGATGACCTTAAAACTCCAAATATGATGAATGGAATGCTATGAAACAAGTTCTACAATGGCTGGTGCATGGAGCTCATGGAAGTTCTTGCGCTCTCTCTAGATTCCTTTTGCTTATAAAATTCGTTTTTCAAAAGATTGGGTTAAGTTTGGACCAAAAGATTGTATTTATATGAAGTGTTTGAGTGAGATTAGATCTCAACTCTTGATGGACATCATCAATGGCACATGAGAGGTCAATTATCCCTAGCCACTCATCCCCATTCACCACCAAGATGAAATGATGAGATTTGCCACTATTATCACCCACTAAAACCCTAGGTCAAAGCCACATTTACCTTATTGTCCTCAGCCCTATACTTTTATTCTAAACATGTCCAAGTGTGCTTACAAAAATGCCTTCAATATTTCTTTAATTCAAGAGTGCGGAGAATGTCTAAGGGTAAGGGGCAAAACAGTAAATGACATTATGGCATGGGAAAGGGAAAAAGGTGGGTTATGACACCACCAATGAGATCATCTCAAGCCACACCCTTCACATGCACTCTTACACCTTCACATGGGTCACACCAATGAGGTTCATCCACATGAAACATTCACATGCATTGACACCTATGTGGATATTAATTTCAACAATAATTTTTATGTCAAAAATTCCCTTGGCTTCACACAAGCCAAAGGTGTCACATGTGTGAGAAATACCCATGTGATTACAATGTGTCTTTAAGTTATACGGTTATAATATAATGTTTGAAATCAATTTAAATAAATAAGTAACAAGAGGGGGGGGTCTATGCCCAAACTAGAATGGGGGCCCAAGGTGAGGTGCCCATGGTGCCACATGGACACCCTATAGCCACTCGGGTGCCATGTGGCATCCACATGGATGTCCTTTTTTGGAATTAAGGTCAAAAAATTTTGAAAGACACATTTTTGTGCTTGAAAAAAAATTGAAAAAAATCTTAATAAATATTTGAAACATGTTTTTATATGTTTACATCATTTCTAATCATAATTAAATTTGACTGAAGGTATATGTGAGATCTTAAGGCTTTGACTTAGTAACTTGAGTATTCCATTGGGCTAGTCCCGAATGATGTTCCACCGGTGTCTTAAGTTGACCTGATGAACCTATGCTCCAAAGTCTATGGCAAAGACACAAAATTGGGCACATCAAAGTTATTGAACCAGAGCTTGCCATCGTCCAGCTTCTCAATGGATTACAGGTGTGCTTTTTGTGGGACATATGACTATTCTATTACAAGGATGATCTCAAAGCACATCTACACGGGCTCTTCCAATGTTGGATAACACATACGGAAGAGTGGCTTCCCATGTGAATGAATGTTCACATTCCATGGAATGGTCTCGTATCAAGATACAGACTCTTGTCCCTTAAGTTTTGACCATTCCACACAGGGCCTTCTCTCATCACAAGACACTCGGGTTCTTTTACATTCGATTGGTAAGTCCAAGTCCTGGCCAATCATATTAATTATGAGGCATTCTAACCTATATTGTCCTGACTCGGAGGTGACCCTCACACCTCTTAGAGAGATTACTCTCTTAAAGCGCAAACTCTCAATGCCTCATACGTACTCAGGGTATTTGAACCTGAGCCGCAGTTCGCAAAGCACCTAGATTCTATCTCTCACTCACTCCCACTGAGCGAGAGACTCACTCTCTTAACGCCTTGAAAGGTCATATTGCTAACATTGTCCCACTTGGCCTTTGAGGCTTTAATCGGATCTCGCTCTCAATATATCAAATAATAAAACAACATAATAGATCCATGCATTTGTAAGAAAGTAACACACATAAGTAAGAAATATACAACAACTGTCAACCTCCTTAACCCCATCCCATGCACATGCCTCATGATATCATTCGCCCCCAAGCCTTTAGTCATAGGATCAACGTGCATAGCCTTAGATGAAATATAACCAACTTCTACCTCACCAGCTGCAATCTCTTCTCTCACTCTATGGTATTGGGCTTTAATGTACGTTGACTTGCTATGGAACCTTAGCTCACCCGCCATGACAATTGCGGCTTGATTATCACACATGATTCTTACGGTTCCATGTTGAATAGGGTTGAAATAAAAATGATTCAAAAAGGTCTTAATCCAAATGGGTTCCAAAGGTGCAGCACACAAAGCCATATATTCAGCTTCCATAGTAGATAGGGCTATGGTGTGTTGTTTCTTGGTGCGCCAAGATATGGTGCCACCTCCATATAGAAATAGGTATCCTGATGTAGATCTAGAGTCATCCGTGTTCCCTTGATAATCAGAGTTCGTATACCCCTCACTCACACTCCCATAAGTTAACCCATAAGCAATTGTTCCTTTCAAGTATCTCATGATTCTTTTAACAGCTTTCCAATGCTCCAATCCGGGATCGCTTTGAAATCGACTTATCATACTTTGAGCAAAAGCTAGGTCGGGCCTAGTTCCCATAGTTAAATACTAGAGAACGCATGACACTCCTATATGGGACTTTTTCTATCTCTCTTCTCTCTAGATCATTACTAGGTCTCATATTGACATTCAATTTCACTCTTCTTTCCACTGGTGTATCTATGGGTTTGGATTCATGCATCTCAAATCTCTCGAGAACCTTCTTGCAATATGCTAATTGAGACAATTGTATTGTGCGGGCTGCTCTATCTCTTATAATTTGGATTCCCAATACATATGAAGCTTCTCCCATTTCTTTCATATTAAAGTTATTTGATAACATTGCCTTTGTATCTCTTATATGGTCTAAGGTACTACTAGTTATAGGAATGTCATCCACATACAAGGTTATAAAGGTGATGCCACTCTCACTGACCTTATAATACACACAATGGTCATCATCATTTGCCCTGAATCCAAATCTAATAAGGGTTTGATGGGATTTGAGGAACCATCTTCTTGAAGCGTGGTTTAGGCCATATAGGGATCTCTTAAGTTTGTATACTAGCTTCTCCTTACCTTTCACTATAAATCCCTCAGGTTGGTTCATAAAGATCTCTTCTTCGAATTCACCATTCAAGAAAGCAGTTTTCACATCCATTTGGTGTAGTTCTAAGTCAAAGTAGGCGGCTATGGATATGATTATTCTTATTGAAGCCATTTTAGCTACGGGTGAGTAGGTGTCAAAATAATCTCTACCCCTTCCTTTTGGGTAAACCCTTTTGCTACAAGTCTTGCCTTATACTTTTCAATCGGAGTTAAGTTTCGTCTTGAATTATCCACTTACATCCAATAGATCTTTGGTTAGGTTGTAAGTGGACTACCTCCCATACATGGTTCTTTATGATTGAGTTTAGTCTTTATGATTGAGTTTATCTCTTCTTGCATGGCTTCCTTCCGTAGTTTATGATCCAGGTAAGATATGGCATCTTGATAAGAGTAGGGTTCATCATCGGGTTCCTCACTAATTCTTTCATAGGTTTCTCCATGGTAGGTAAAGAATTTGGGTGGTCTTCTTATTCTCTCACTTCGCTTAGGTGGAAAGGTTTCAATTTCTTTGTTAGGTTCAAGCCCATGAAAGTCCACTCTCTTTTGGGTCATATCACTCTCAAGGAAATCATCTTCAAGAAAATGAACGTCTAGGCTTTCAATCACATTTCTATTCAAGGGGTCATAGAATCTATATTTGGATCTATTTTGAGAGGGAATGAGGATATGGGCTGAGCATCCCCAAACTTTAAGGTGTCTAATGGAGGGAGGTCAACCCATGAAGAGTTGGTATGGAGTTGATGAGACCGCCTTAGTGGGAATCCGGTTAAGGATGTATGTGGCAGTTAGAATTGCCTCTCCCCAAAACTCTAATCTAAGATTAGCGGTACTCATCATGCTTCGCATCATCTCAACTAGGGTCCTATTCCTTTTTTTAGCTACCCCATTTTCTTCGGGTGAATAAGGTATGGTAGTTTGGTGGATAATCCCATATTGAACACAAAGATCATAGAAGGCTTGGGACGTGTATTCTCTACCTCTATCAGATCTAAGAATTGTAATGGTTTGACCTAGTTGGTTTTCAACTTCCGCTTTATATTCTTGAAACTTATTTATGGCCTCACTTTTGCTCCTCATAAGATAAGTGTGACCAAACCGGGAGTAGTCATCAATAAATGTAATAAAGTATGTCATTTTCCCTTTGGTTGGCACACTCATTGGCCCACATACATCGGAGTGGATTAATTCTGCAAGACTAGAGACCCTATTGACCTTATTATGGGATTTCTTTTCCATTTGACCTTTTAGGTGAGCCTCGCACTTATTATGTAAATTACCACTCATATTATCAAGTAAGCCTTCTCTCATCATAATATGCTTCCTAGAAGGGCTAATGTGATCTAATCTCTAATGCCACAAATGAAATTTTTGAAAATCATCACCTAAGTAAGCAAACTCTTTCTTCATTTCAAATTGGAAAAGGCCTTCAATCAAATGGGCTACAAACACAAGATCACCTTTGATTGAATCATCATGAACATAAACCTTCCCTTCTTTAAACATCAACATAAATCCTGCTTGATTCATCCTAGAGACCGAGATGAGATTCTTCCTCATCCCGGGTGCATAGAGGGTGTCCTTTAGAATGAGAGTCTCATCATTGGCGAGCTCCAACACATAGTGACCTTTTCTAAGACCTTTTCTATTTGATTTCCATATAAAGATTATGGACGCCGGGTTTGACTTCATTAAAACTTCTAAAACCTCTCATCGAATTGACCACATGAATAGTGGCATCGGAATCAAGCACCCAAGTATCAACCTCCTCATTGGCCATCAAAGTCTCATGAACCACACAAAACTTTTCCTTCCTTGGCCCACCACCTGTTTGACCATGAGGCTTACCGGCATTAGACTTAGGAGTGAAGGGGGGATTTTGTGATAGAGGAGGAGGAGGATATCTACAAAACTTTTGGGTGAGGCCATACTTCTTGCACCTATAGCATTGCACTCTCAAATAATCTTGGCTAGATGCCCAAACCGTCCTCCCATGAACCATAGTAGGTGTTGGTGGTGGTTTGGGCCTAAAATTTCCTTGAGTCACATGGCTAGGAGTAAAGGCATGGGGTTTAGAAGGATAAGGGCTAAATGGATAAAGGGGATATGGCCTTATTATTTCGCCTTGTTTGCCCTTCCCCTTCCATTTGCCTTTTCCTTTTCTCTTCTTGTTTTGATTTTGAACACTCCCACTAACCCCAACATTAAAAGCAATCGGATTTGAAAAATAAGGCAAAGACGAAGAAATAGGAGTGACAAGCAAGGGAGTAGAAGAGGAAGATGGTAGTTGTGATTTTACCATATGGACCATAGCCAATGGTCCATCCATCGCCTTTCGCCTTTGTTCCTCGGCCTCCATGAACGATGCAATTTCTTCTATAGTGCTTGGGGCATCTTTTGCCATCAAATTGGCCACAAAGTTCTTCCACCTTGGAGAGATGGACAACATGAAGATGGTGTTTTGAGTAACTTGATCATAGGAATGACCGACTCTCTCACTTTCCTTGATACAATTCTTAAATTCCCTTAGATGATCACCCACCTTGGTGTGATCATCCATTTTACAACCCATGAGGTTTCTCATTCTAATAATCCTTTATGCCTCATTAGGTGTGTCAAATTTCTTCTTCATTTCATCTATGATATCCTTGACACAAGTAAAATCTTTATAATCCTTAACAAAAGTATCAGTCATAGTAGCAAGTGATTCATGGCACTTAGATTCTTTCGATGTCATGTCTCATAAGCTTCCTTAACCACTTGTGGTGCATTAATAGCAGGCTGAGTTGGTGGCCTTGAAGTGAGCAAAGGCACCAAATCATCCTCATGAAACACATACGCAATCTTATGCCTCCACTCGGTAAAGTTGGTTCCATTGAACCGTTATTCCTTAAGCAACTCGGTTACGATCGACCGGGCAGTCATTGGTCCCTGGATGGCACTCTAAATACATACAAATGACTCTAAATGGGGCTGTTAAAGAGCCTAGCTCTGATATCAATTGATGTGGTATAACGTCTAGGAACACTTTGATTAACCAAAAACAAGAATACAACTTGGTGCCTTAACACAAAACTCTCACTTATACAAAGCAAATATACAATAACAGTCCTTTAACACAATGATAAAAACATCTTAGACTTTACATACCACTGAAAATCAACTCTAGAACAGTCCCCTTATGGGGCAAATTACAAGCCACTTACACCAACTCGAAATTGAAACACTTAGTTACACACAATGGAAGTACACTTGAATATCATCAAATTACTGAACTGAACTGCCCCAACGGTAATGACAGATAATGATAACAACAAAACAGATGTATTAGAGTGCCAAAAATACTCGGGAAGCCAATGGTTCGAACCCCTTGTGCCTGATCCATGATCGGGGCTTTTGAGGACTTAACCTTGTTCCGAAGATGAGTGCACGAGTGGTTTATATGACTCAAGGGTATCTATCCAATTTGGGAAGCTTAAACACTTTTAAAAACAATTCTTATGGTCCATAATCAATAACAAAATTAATCCACAACAATTTGCCAAAGGAACTAGGATGATCCGATCAAATTTGAGCAAGATAGAGCAAAACTATGTAGTATAGTCCATTGGACCACCAAAACAGGATTGCATGCAAAAGTGTGGACTTTGTATAATTCAAGGAGGTAATAGATCTCTGGAATTTGAAAGTTGAGTATAAGAAATGCACCAGAAAAATTCGGGTGGAGAAAATCAAGGGTAAACTATTCTTAATCAAAGGATCATCAAGGTATGAAGCTTGTAGTCTAATGGA
The DNA here is from genome assembly GCF_054954075.1 of Amborella trichopoda. Classification (NCBI taxonomy): domain Eukaryota; kingdom Viridiplantae; phylum Streptophyta; class Magnoliopsida; order Amborellales; family Amborellaceae; genus Amborella; species Amborella trichopoda. The sequence goes on from NC_142341.1 coordinate 17,619,776, forward strand.
TGACTTCCTTATATAAGGCTTTCACGAAGATCACATGAAGCAAGAATAAAAGGTTTGCAAAGCTACTGTAACAAAGAATTGACCGCAAGGTTTGAAGTGAAAGAGAATGAAGAACAATAGAGAAGAACTTGATGGAAGGTAACCTTGATGATTGCTTAACATGAACTTGATATCATGTAGTGAAGGATCACCTTAAAATTCCAAATATGATCAATGGAATGCTATGGAACGAGTTCTACAATGGATGGTGCATGGAGCTTATGGAAGTTCTTGCTCTCCCTTTCTAGATTCTTTTTGCTTGTAAAATTCGCTTTTCAAAGATTGGGTTAAGTTTGGGCCAAGATTGTATTTATGTGAAGTGTTTGAGTGAGATTAGATCTCAACCCTTGATGCACATTATCAATGACACATGAGAGGCTAATTATTCCTTGCTAGTCATTCCCATCCACCACCAAGATGAAGGGATGAGATTTGCTGCCATTATCACCCACTAAAACCCTAGGTCCAAGCCACATTTACCTTATTGTCCTTAGCCCTATACTTTTATTCTAAACATGTCCAAGTGTGCTTACAAAAATGCCCTCAAAATTTCTTTAATTCAATAGTGATGAGAATGTTCAAGGGCAAGGGGCAAAACAGTAAAAGGCATTATGGCATGAGAGAGAGAAAAAGGTGGGTTATGACACCACCAATGGGATCATCTCAACCCACACCCGTCACATGCACTCTTACACCTGCACATTGGTCACACTAATGAGGTGCATCCACATGAAACATTCACACGCATTGACACCTATGTGGATATTAATTTCAACAATAATTTTTTTCTCAAAAATTCCCTTGGCTTCATACAATCCAAAGGTGTTACATGTGTGAGAAATATCCATGTGATTAAAATGTGTCTTTAAGTTATAAGGTTATAACATAATGTTTAAATCAATTTAAATAAATAAGTAACAGAAAGGGGGTCCACGCCAAACTAGAATGGGGGCCCAAGGTGAGGGGCCCATGGTGCCACATGGCCACCCTATGGCCACTCGGGTGCCATGTGGCATCCACATGGATGTCCTTATTTGGAATTAAGGTCAAACAATTTTGAAAGACACATTTTTGTGCTTTAAAAAAAAAAGGAAAAAATCTCAATAAATATTTGAAACTTGTGTTCATAGTTTTACATCATTTCTAATCATAATTAAACCGGACTCAAGGTATATGTGAGATCTCAAGGCTTTGACTTCGTAACGTGAGTACTCCATTGGGCTAGTCCTGAATGATGTTCCACTAATGTCTCAAGTTGACTCAACAGTCTATGACAGGGACACATAATTGGTCATATCAAAGTCACTGAACCAGAGCTTCTCATCATCCGGCTTCTCAATGGATTACAAGTGTACCCGTGTGGGACATATTACTATTCTATTACAGGGGACCTCTCAAAGCACCTGTGCATAGGCTCTTCCAAAGTTGGATAACACATATGGAAGAGTGGGTTCCCGTGAATGTGCACATTCCATGGAATGGTCTCGTGTCAGGATACGGACTCATGTCCCGTAAGTCTTGACCATTCCATACAGGGCTAGCTCTCATCACAAGACACTCGGGTTCTTTTACATTCAATTGGTAACTCCACGCTCTGGATAATAACATCAATTATGCGGCATTCTAGCTTATATTGTCCTAACTCGGAGGTACCCCTGACACCTCCTAAAGAGATCAATCTCTCAAAGCGCAAACTCTCAATGTCTCATACGTACTTGGGGTATTAGAACCTAGGCCCCAGTTCGCAAAGCACCCTGATTCTATCGCTCACTCACTCCCATGGAGTGAGAGACTCTTGGCATTAAGGCCTTGAAAGGTCATATTGCTAACTTTCCTATCTGAGTCTTAACCATCAGACTTGGGGCTTGGCGAGCCAACTCGGACCGTTCGTTTTTCTAAATGCTGTTTCTAAGAAATTTGAGCTTTAGTTGGAAAAATTGCGCTTATGCAGTCGTGGTTGCTATCACTTTGGAGTATCTTGGGCTTGTTATTTAGGTTGTTGGTAGAGATTGTGACATTCCTCAGTTCCCTTGTTGCTCTTAATCATTTCGGCACAACAATTGGGATTTCTGATGTAGACACGTGAAAAGATATCCCAAAAAGGAACATATTTTCTCATTAGATTTTGTGCCACTTTATCAATAAAATTTTGTTGAGAAAATCCGCAAGGCCCAATTCTTTTATGTGAACTCAATTCTAAATTCTATTGTTGATGACCTTTATAGTTTCACAATGAACATGATGCAAAGATGTCATCTTAAATATACTCAAAGATGCTGACAAAGAGCTAGAGAAGGTGGGTCCCATTAACGGAAATTATTTTGAATTCACACCTTGGTGTTAGTGATTATCTAACTTCCTACTTGCTCAAACTTGATGCAGATTTCTACTTTACTTTAGGTCATTGGTTTATGTTCGTTTTGGATTTCACCAATTTTTTTGGAAACCCAGTACTCTGCTTTACTGAAATTTTTCAGGGAGGAATATTTTAGAGAATAAGGGTATTTGGGGTTGTTTCCTAGAAAGTCTAAGGTAAGTTTTTATGTCCCTGCCCAAGTAGGTCTTAAATGGACTCATTTGCCTTTATATAAATCTACTTTATGATTTTATTGTTCTGTCATATTCAATAGATTATCTGACTTATGCTTGAATGTTATTGTCTCTAGGCATGGTACTCTTTTCTTTGGAATGGACGTCAATGTTTCTTGAGATTAGCAATTGTATTGGTTGTATTTGTTTGGGAAGTAACCATATTAGTTGTAAACTAACAATGCACCATCTATTTTCGTTTTTTGGTTGATAACTTTACAGGGGTTTTCCTGTGTGGTTACGTGATATACCTGGCATTGAATTCCGAACTAATAATTCATTGTTCAAGGTAACTAACTTAGATTTAAGACTTCATTAAATTATTCGTTCTGTATTTATTAGACTTTTTCTTCTTTATCCTTGACGACTCATTCAACTTGTTGTAAATGCATTTTAGTTCTTGTGGGACATAGTTATAGAGCAATGGTGTCGAATTAAATCCTTCACACATTTAGGACAGTTGGTTTAGCATACTCAAAGAAGTTGAGTTAATATATTGACTCAATAGCATTTCGCCTATGATAGTGGGCATTTTTAAAAGTTGGAATTAAACCTAACTTGACCAGCCATTTGATCCGCTTTCCTTTGAGCATGACCTTCTCTAATATAGTTTTTTCTTTGGGTGGGTAAGCGGTGGGACTGGAGTCCGTGACACTACTCTGCAGTTTTATTGCCCTAACCACTGAGCCAAGAGCCCCACTGCCATAATGAATGTCTCCTTAGGCTAATGGAAGTTTCCATTTCTAAATGTAATTTCTTATTTGTCAAGCCTTAGACTGGAAGTTTCTCTCGCACTGCTTTCGTGGAACTAACGAGCTAATTTGTTATGTAGATGCCTCGGGTTTAGTTATTATTTAATGAATTGTCACTGGAGCCCTTGGTTTAATGGTAAGACTAATAGTTTGCAGAAGAGAGGCCAACCTCCTTGTGCTATCCAAACTGACCCACTTTAAAAGTAAACAAAAAGCATATCATTTGATGATTGCTAGTATTTATGCAAGAAGCCATGATCTCTATTCCGTTTTACTTGGAGTTTCCTTATTTATATCATTGTTGAAGAGAACACAAGTAGTAATAGTAATCTGTTTCATGAAGTACTCTGAAATTCTTTTCAACATCTAAGTTTTTCAAAGTGGAAAGAATCTAGGTTTAAACTTATTTTTCCATTTCTGATTAAAAATTACTCATTATAATCGATAACTTGTGGCTTTTTCTTAGTAGCTTTGTTGTATTTTTTTTTTGCAGGAGGAAATGCATAGGTATGTCAAGATGATAGTGGATCTTATGAAGCAGGAAATGCTGTTTTCATGGCAAGGTGGTCCTATCATATTATTGCAGGTTGTGGAGGCCCTTCTTGATTTCAGTTAGACATGTGGTTGTTATGACATCTTGTGTTAAGACTTGGATTAGATCGTGAGCCAAATTACTTAGCTTAATCCATCAAACATTTGCTTCTTGTATCATCTGTTTTTCTATTAATGAAGTAGGAATGGACATACTTAATGCATACCCATAAAGAGACACATGATTTATATCATAAATTGAAATGACTATGGTAACATACCATGCCAGTCCTGTCTCCAATATGAAGTGATGAGGCATCTATTCAGATGATGGAATTAACAGTGTACGATATTGAACAGGTTGAAAATGAGTATGGGAATATGGAAGCCTCATATGGAAAAGCGGGTCAGGAGTATATTTTGTGGGCTGCAAGAATGGCGCTGGGACTCAATGCTGGCGTTCCATGGGTCATGTGCAAGCAAACTGATGCTCCGGGAAATATTGTAATATAAACACCCTCAAATTTTTATTTTCTTGTGTAATTCAGCATCCCTCTTTCTTTATTGAAATACTTGTTTATAGGCATCAATGCTTAGTGGCATTAGATAACTTGCAATGTTTGCGAAAATCATGTGTAGCGGTTGCAGATATTTAGTCGACAGTGGAAACTAATATGTATATTCCATTATCTGAAATTATTTCAATATGATGTTTCATGTATTTTATTTTTTGAATTGTTCTTGGCAGATAGATGCCTGCAATGAATATTATTGTGATGGTTACAAGCCCAATTCGTATCACAAGCCAACAATGTGGACCGAGAATTGGGATGGATGGTATTCAAATTTGTTTTATGCTTTTTGGAGTTTTCATTTCATTCATTGCTCATTGTTTTCATCAAATGTTATTCTTTTCTTTGTTTTATACAGAATGCATGCCATTTGTTTATTCTTAGGGACATGCATTATAATGATGTTGGATTTGATTGACTTTGTATATAATATGATTAATTGGTTACTGTACCTCTCTTTTTTGTACATAGCATATGTATAGGCCTAGTTTCGTTTAAGAAGAGATTCTCATTCTCCAAAACTCTATTTTTCATGGTATTGGAACAAACTTTATGTTTGAAGCACTAATGCGTTTCCTGTGAATCAATTAGTCAGAATTTAATGAAGCTTACATAGTTTGTACTCTCGCCTTTCTAAAATCATAATCTCAAGTAACCCCCTATGTCCATAGAAAGCCCATGGACCCCCTCCAAGTTAAAAAAAAAAGACATTTAACCCCTTCTGCATCTTTTTTATTGTCCAAATTACAATATTTATCTTTGTTTCCCAATGACCCCTTCATTAAAACTGTAGAAAAGCTCCCTCTTTCTTTCTCTGTTCTTCACCAAAACCTCTTCCTTCCGGACCTCCCTCGAAACCTTAAATCTCTCATTTCATGCACTTCACAATTAAGGCTAAAAGAGTTATCTCAAATTCCCTTTACATGATGGGTTTACTAAAAAAAGGACAAAGGCTAAATGTTATAGTTTGGAAAATGCAAAATGTAAAGAGGGGGTTAAAGATCATTTTTTTTTAAACTTGGATGGGGTTTACGGGCTTTATATAGACACAGGGGGTTATTTGGGATTTTGATTTGGAGAGGGTGGTATACGTCTTTTTCCTAGATCTTTGGATCTGACAAATCCCCTTTCTTACAGCTTGATAGTGACTCTTGATCCTTGTTCTTTATGATCTTTTGAAGTAGAAATAATATATATTGATAGAATTTCGGTTGAAATCCTAACTCATGTATCCTTGCTTGTGGAGATATCTCAATTTTGAAACTATGGAGATTTGACAATCTAATTAGCCTTCAGTTTTTTTTTTTTTTTCCCACATTTTAGCTATTTAACTTATTTCATTCTGGAATATTTTGACATAATCTATGCCAAGGTTTTGATTTGAATCAATTTTTCCATGAAGGTTGAAGGTGTTTTAATTTCTACTGAGAGATCCAGATTTGTTCACCATGACTTTTAATTTGTTTCGTACTTGGATTTTAAAAAAGGATCCGATTTTTGCCCTCCTTGTTTTCTTTAAGATTTGATGTCGATCTTGTAGCTCAAACATGGATGGGTTAAGGATACATCGTACATACTCAAATGCTTGAACCATATATTACATGTATGCTATTTTTCCTATGCTATGGTATATAGTTTGTTTTCTTACTTTCTACATTCACATCTTCTCTTTGCTGGGGATCTATGATCTTATTAATGCCTTTTGCATGTCGTAGGAGCAAATTTGAAGATTTTATTAGTCCAACGTCCATAGTGTTTTAGTGCTTAGCTATGGTCTATACTGAAGAAACTGTATTTATCTAATTTTGTGTAATATTTTAATTTCCTATTAACTGACTCATAGTTAATTGCCTTGCAGGTATACAACTTGGGGTGGTAGGGTACCTCATAGACCTGTTGAAGATCTAGCATTTGCTGTTGCTCGCTTTTACCAACGAGGTGGAAGTTTTCAAAATTACTACATGGTAAGATAGTTTGTGAATGCTTGTAAAAAGCCAGTCTTGTTTTAGATAAAGAAGAATCTCAGACTTGTCTATAACAATGTCCTCAGATTCACTTTGCTTCGTCAAAGTATTCAAGTTTTACTCCCGAACAAAGTAAATATGAAAACACTTGTTTCTGAGTGATTCAGGTGTCTTCACCCTCTTCGGCTGGCTTTTAGCAAAGACAGGTGTTTTTGGCTTCTTTTGCTGAATCACAATAGGGTAAATTTGATATTTTATTATATACGTGGGCTAGCAAAAGTAAAAGGGGAAAATATTGCCTAAAGAAAAATAAAAAATATCAAAGTGACCCGTGTTTCTTGAAGCTTAAAAGGTAAGGAAAGTCGGCTCTTTTTCTCATGATTTTTTTTGGGTTCTTTCATCTTTGAACTCAAAGCTCTTGTTTTTAATGTAAAGTAATTGATGTTACAAATTTATCTTTTTGTGGTTATGGTGATTGATGAGTGTGTAAGAATGAATGTGGGATACTGGGTGTCATGGGGGTAAAGTTTCGCTACCTAAACGGTGCGGCGCCAAGACTAAGTCCTACATTGAATAGGGCGAGGCCAGCCTTCCACATGCCACACAAGAGGAAAGAGCGAACACACACGAGTCACTTGCACAAGCAATAGATAAGGACCACATCCCATTTTTTTCACTGCACGCATGCACGAGTATAATGCCACAAATGCCTTATAAGGGTCTAGGCTAGGTTTTATACACGCCACGTGTTTATACAGACCCCGGTGACATCAATTCAAATTCAAATAAATTACATGTGACAACCAACCTTTGTGCATGGTCTAGTCAAGGACACTTGGTGGCTCACTAGCAGCCACCTAGTTAATTGCAATAACCCACTTCTTCGTTAGTTACAACGACCCTCAATTTTAGCCACCCGTCTTAGCCGTTCTTGATGCATGGCCACTCGATAGGTCAACCTGGGCTGGTTATCAAAATTGTCTCTGCATTTCTAGCTGCCCACCTCCCAGCTGTTATGCCTTGTAGGAGCTCACTTAGAATTCAAATCCCACTCATGATGATCGCAGTCTACACGCTTGCCCAGCTAGGTGTATGGACAGTTGACGTCTTGCACATGGTCCACATCCATGTCCTGTTAGGTCAAGCTATCGAGGGTCGAGCCAATCAAGCCACTGCTTGGATTTTCCTTAGCCATATATCTGCACCATCTTGCCCAAGGTCTCACCAGGAGTCTTTAGCCACTTGCCCACATGTGCATGCAACCATGCACCATTGCCACACCATCTTGACATCTCACATGGTTTAGACTGGGGGGGGCCTTATCTCTCCTATATACGGTTGTTGGTTTAAAGAACTGGCTGTTTAAGAGAGAGAGCTAACTTCGCCAAAGTAGCACAAGTCCAACACGTAGACTTGTAGGTCATTGTTAAGGGGAACCACATGCGGCACTTAGCCTGTACGCTTGACACTAAGGTGAAACATGTGTGCCACTTAGCTTGCATTCATGATGTCAAGGAAGGACAAGAAAGAAGTGGGGCGGGCGGGGGGGATGCTGACACTAGGACTCTTTATGATTATGGATTATGAATGTCAATGGCTTGATCATTAACATTTTTTTGAAACTGTTAACTGTTCTATATTAAAGAAGAGGGGCTTACAAGAGGCAGGTAGAAACCACCCACTAGACGGGGGTTCTAGTCCAAAAAATAGGCTATCCACAAAGTGGTGGCCCTATTAAAAAATTGGGGATAATGCAGTACATATGCACATGAAAATACAAAAAATACATAGATCCAGTGGCTCAAAGAAACATATGAGCCTCCCAAAAATCAGGTAGTACTAAAAAGAGCTCCATTTTTAGCTAGGGCATCTGCTTGGGTGTTGGATTCCCGCCAGATATACCTCCATGAGACGACCATATGCCTGCAAAAGGTGAGAAATCTCGTCAAATATCAGTGCGAGCTACCAGGGACAAGGTGAGGAGCCTGAGGCCCGGGTGATGATGTTTTGAGCATTGCCTTCAACAATCAGCGGTTGACTCCAAATAGGGTTAAAAAATTTTAGGCCCACTTGGAGGGCCAGGGACTTAGCTGTCAGAGAGTCGACGTGACCCATATGGGTAGAGTAGGAGGCCAAGGTAAGGCCGAGGTGGTCCTTGAGATGCCATTGACACCTGCTAGTCAGGGGTTACCTAAGGAGCACTTGTCGAAGTTGAGCTTAGTCTAACCCATGGGGGAGTGGTGACCAAAAGGTGGACCGAGAGGGGCGAGGAAGGTGGGCATGAAGCAGGGATTTCCAGTTTAGGTGGAAGGTTGAGGAGGGGAAGCCCTTGAACGTCTTGTGGTTAGAGGCACGAAAAATAACCGAAGAAGTGGTTTGTGAAAGAGTGTCGGGGTCGAACATTTGTCACCTCTGAAAATTCTTGAGTTTCTTTCGGTCCAAATGACCCACACCATAGTTGCTACTGATGCTTGTTACAACATCCTACCTACTTTAGGCCAAGGGCTGGCGAGGTGCAACTTATAGAGGGCCGGGATGGAGGGGGGCTTAACCCATTTGCAACTGAAGAGTTGGAGTAACATTCCCCAAATGTTTTAGGCCAAATAGCAGTGGAGAAAGAGGTAGGGGTTGTTTCTTCAGCAGGTAGGCACATAGTGCACCTATTGGGGATGGGAATGCCTCTCCGTTGCAAATGGTCGACTGTAAGGGCTTTTTTATAGAGAGCAATCCAGTTGATCATTAATATTGGGCTTGATTATAAGTATTTGATACTTTAGGTGATGGACGTTTTTATTTTAAATGTCATGCTTTGTGTTTAGGATTCATGATAAGATGTGGCAATGCTTTATGCTGGTTTCCTACCTAATGCAACCTAGCACCCCCTTTACCTTGGCTTGGGATGAGTTAAGGGAAAATTTAAGGTCCTCACTCTTATTAGACTGGGGATATTGAGATGGATGAGTGATGTTGAGATGGATGAGTTACATGACAAGAAAGGATAGGATTTAAAATAAATACATACGAGGGAACTTAGGTGTGGCTTCAATATGCAATAGATGAGGGAAAGTAGACTTAGGTGTCCTAGCCATGTGCAGTGTAGACCTAATACAACACTAGTTAGGAGGTGCGATTTGGTTTAAGTGGAAGGAAAGGGCATGGGGAAGTCTCAAAAGGATATTGATAGAACTAGTGAAAAATGATATGATGACTTTTGGTCTTATTAAGGGTATGACCCTTGATAGAGAAGAATGGAGGAACATGGTTCATGTAGCTGAACCCAAATGATTGGGATAAGGTTTGGATGACGATGACGATGACGATGATGCTTTGTGTTGAAAAATATCTATATGTTTAGATTTTTCTTAATATCTATGTGTTTAGATTTGGTTGGTCAAGTACTCTGCATGAAGTTTATTCACAAGAGAGATATTTCTATCATTCCTATATCTTCTTATGTGAGTAAATGTACATGTTTATGAGTGTTATTCATTTGATATTGTCTCGTAGGTATACAATTGTGACTCCAAGATATTTCACTCCATATTGATTTTGCTTGACTTTGTAGATCATTTGTTGCTTTATGTCATTGCTTGGTGGCTGTCATAAGAAAATATGGCCATTTTTTCCTCTTTTGGAACACCACAGTAACTTCTAAATTTAACATTGCATGAAGAAGTACTTCGTATCCTTTTCATAGAGAGTAAATGTAAACAAGATGCTCTAGAAAGATGATGGAAATTTACTGTTGGTAGAAAAGGAAAGAATAGAGGTGCTTAGGAATGATCCTAGAAGGGAAGAAATATTCTAATGATAATCATTTTTCCATATCATCTGATATTTATTCTAAGCAATGGGTTACATGATTCTAAGAAACTAGGCATTCCTTTAGTAACACAAGTGCTCACTCAAGTTCATCTCTCAATTGACTTTGGCAATGCTTGATGGCTTCTTTGCCTATATCTAGTCCATGATCCAGAGGAAAAGGACCCATTGGATAAATCCCCTTTGGGGTTTTCTCTTCCTTATCTATGATGGTCTTTTGGCGATGCTATAATTTAATACCCTCACGCTTATGCTCATCAAAACATAACAGAACCCCAAAATGCAATTGAATGCGTAAGTAACATTTTTTTTCCTTGAGTCAAAACTGAAACTGGGATTTGGGTGCTGGGCCCGGTGGTTAGGCTGTTCAGGGCATGCAACACAACGTCGATATTTTAAACCCATGGATTACTTATTGGAAGAAAAATGATGAGAAAGAATGACTTGAAATCCACATGGGATTTCATTGGATTGTCAAAATTGGTGAACCATGTATAGAGATAAGTAGTGCCAAATTTTCCTTGTCCAAGCTTTCTCACTATCAAGTAGTTCCCTTAAGCTTTCTTCGATAACATGCGTTAGATTCTCTCACTGACCTATTCCTATATAACCTGGTTCTACCAATTGAGTTCTCTCTCACTAGAAAAGCTTCAAGAAATGGATTTATATAGAGATTCTCGGCAAAAAGAGGTGGTTATTTGCGCTCTATATGGTATAGAATCATGAGATTTGACCTGGGTTTGGTGTTTCTGTGTGTGTCTTCTATGTCTGTTCTCTTGATTTAGGCCAAAGATATTTGGTATGAGTTTGATGCAATGTTCTTTCTTTGGTTGTTCTCTTGCAAATTTTTTTTTTAAATTTTATGGGCTCCGAAGGTGAAAGTCATTGTTTTCTATATCACTTATGTTAAGAATGTTCCGTATGTTTGTCCAATATATAGGAGTAATTTTGATGCTAGTCAGGGTGAGGACAAGCAAAAAGATTGTGAGGGATAACCTAATGTTCTAGCTAATGATATTTGTTCTGATTATGACCAAGTCACCTACTTTTCCTCAAGTTCTGGCAAGTTAATGAGCACATGTGAATACCAGGAGCTATTGAGAAGCTTGTTAAGCAGCTATTGACATGAGCATGAATAATCAGTGCTTCAGGTATCTAGTTACAATTTATGGGCAAACACTTGCTCACCGGGATTCTTCCAGACTCAAGACATAGTTCCCTTGTCCAGCTGCCATCTTCTCTTTTTATCGATTTTCCTTTTGTGCCACAAAGAGAAATGTATTCATCTAGTGTTTCTTATCAAAGTTTCTAACGCAGTTTCTGAGCCTTTCTTGATCATGTAGAGCCCTGAAACTATACATAAGCATTTTCTATCCTGAGTGGATATAAGATTATAGAGCTTCCATGGAATATAAACCTGGGATTTAGTGCTATTACTTCAGGAAGATCCGAATGGTATTTCCTTGGGGAAAAAAGAAGTGAGTAGCTGGACATGTATGTTAAGGGTATTTCTGTCATATATGTAGGATTTATATGGGCGCTGATGTAATTATCTCTTTTAAGCTCCCTGTAATCCTTAAGTTAGAGATTGTTTCTTTCAGTTGTTTACTTAGTGTAAAAGTAGCTTAGCCTTGTAACACTCGATTGCCACCATGTGATGATTTCTTATTGGGAATTTTATCTTTTACTTTTGCTCTAGTTTTTTGGGGGAACCAACTTTGGTCGGACATCTGGGGGACCATTTTATATAACGAGTTATGATTATGATGCTCCAATTGATGAATATGGTATGTGAAATCATTCTTCTCATTAAATTCCATAATATAATTCATTGATGGCTAGCTGTATGTCAATTGTCTGATTTCAATTTCTTTTGAAATACGTTTAACATCAAGATTTGTTTTTTTAGGTCTTCTGAGCCAACCAAAGTGGGGACATTTGAAGGATCTGCATGCTGCTATAAAGCTTTGTGAACCATCCCTAGTTTCGGTTGATGACTCACCTGAATATATGCGATTGGGCCCAAATCAGGAGGTTTGGGGACTGAACTTTACATCTTCTGCATGCCGTTGTTCGAGCATCCTGGGCCTCTTTCAGTGTCTGCATCACTCTATTGAGCTTTGTGAACCATCACTAATTTTTATTGATGAATCACCATACTATGTACGATAGCTACCAGATACGGAGGACTGGGAATGCACTTTATGTCATGTATTTATTTGGGCACATTAATGTGGTTCTCCAGAATTTTGCTTTAGAATCATATTCCAATTGTAACAGCCTTAGACCTTCTTATGTTCTGAATCTATGTTACAAGGACCTGGATACAAGAATCAATGTCTAACTTAGAGTCAAAGAATTTGACTTACCTACCTATATTTGTCAAGTCCAGTGCAATGCGTCTATATATATTTATATATAAAATTAAATTGTGACTTTTTAATAATGAAATTAACTTGGAAAATAAAACATGTAGGTCCAAATCAAGGACGTGCAGTTCCAAATCATAAGACAAATGCACCCATGCATCTTACAAAATGTATGCATGTGTCTTTGAAATGACCCAAGGTGTCTTTTTCATCCAAAGCTGTGGACTTGTGTCCACAGCAGAAACGCAATGTCCGCGAATCCAAAAAACGAAAATTTCCAGAAATAGATGTCTAACGCAGATATCCTGTAATCTGTATGTTAGCATTTCTTGTCGAGTTAGGCATCTAATGCATTGGCATGTTGGATTCTCTTAAACACATGTGACGTGCATGTCGTTGTTAGATAGGTTCTGATATGGAAATCAAGCAAAAGTGGGAAGCTTTGAGTTCATTTACATCACATGGTGTTGTGAATGTGATTTGAATACGTCAAGTTAGAGAACTTATCTGTTGAAATGTAGTGTAACTATCCATTCAAGTTCATGACAAGTAAACTCTGGACTTATTTCAATATGTTCTTAGGGTCCTTCACTTATGTTTTCATAGAAGAAATAAACCCTAGATCAAAATGAAATTAGAGAGGAGAAGGAAGAAGAGGTAGAATGCCACTGTTAAGAAGTATGCATTGTTGTTTTATTTGAGTTGGGTTTACGGACCCCTGCTCAGAAATTTGTACACAATATACATGAAAGTTTTATTCTACTGATATGCAACTACTGATAATGGGTTATTGCTTTATGGCCATGCTGAGAAGATATTTATCCCTTCAGCATAGTCCAGACACTGTCTTCATAAAATTCTTAAAAAGTTAATTGAAAAATAACATGCAATGGAGCATTTAATTGTTCAGGGTAATAACTTCTACAGGTAAATAATAATATCTTCTCTCTAAAGCACTCCAAAAGCTGTTGTGATTTCTGTTTTTATTCTCTGATGGGCACTCTCTCTCTCTCTCTCTCGTTACACATTACACTGTGTGTGTGTGCATGCTTGCATGTCTCTCTATCTCTATAGCTAAAGTTGATGTGGGTGCATGGTTCATTACAGGCGCATGTTTATTGGCGATCTGGTCTTCATAGTGACCTGAATTCAAGTGTGTGGGGAAGTGAAATAAGATGTTCAGCGTTTCTTGCAAATATCGATGAACACCATTCAGCTAATGTGAAGTTCCTTGGCAAAGTTTATAGCTTGCCACCATGGTCAGTAAGCATTTTGCCAGATTGTAAGAATGTGGCTTTTAACACTGCCAAGGTAAAGTCATCTCAATTCCGTAATTATATAGTCCCATTTTTCCTCTATATGCAGTAAAACTTTCTGTAGTTGATATCTACATACTTCCTATGAAATTGCCGAGGATTTTATCCATTTCATGTGGCATGACTTTGCTTTTGGTCCTTCTTCATTATGCTCTTTAAGTTAATACATTGATAGTTATTGAATATTTTTACTGGGCATAGTGGTTTATAACTAATAATGATATTTTGATAACATCGCACCATTATATGCTGATCCACAAGTTATTTGATGGATTAGGATTTTGTATGCCCCAATCAAAGAAGTACCGTTAGTGCTGTGTTTGGAAGTTACCGCAGCTCTTTTACTGAGAATAAAAGTTCCGAAATTTTTTTGGTCTGAAGCATTTCTCACTGCTACCTTTTTAATAAATTACATGCCCTCTCGTGTTCTTGAGGGAAAATCTCCCGCAAAAATTATTTCTATCTCACCTATGTTCCTTGTATCTCCTAAGGTGTTTGGTTGTATATGTTTTGTCCACAACCTTGGTCCAAAGAGGGACAAGCTTGATGCTAAAGCTGCCAAGAGTTCAAGTGTTATAATCCTATTACCAAGGTACGCTATATCTCTATGGGTGTCACTTTCTTTGAATTTGTTCCATACTTCTCCTCTACAGGTCATGAGTGCTCTCTTCAAGGGGAGAATAAGATACGTTTAAGAGAGCACACCAACGCTTCCCCTTCCTATTCCCACATCACTTTTATTTGAAGAGAGTGGTTTATTTTAAAGGAATGGTGCGGATTTAGAGATGGAGTTGAAGACGTATACCAGGATGAAGAAAATGGTATAACCCGAAGTTCTAAGCGACTATACCTTGAATGCTAGCATGGACTCAAAAATTTTTATTGACCCAGGTGACTCTATCACCCTTTCAGAGAATCACTTACCTATTGCTATTCGCAAGGGTTCACGTTCTTGCATTCAACATCCACTAACAAACTTCATATCCTACAATTTTGTCTCCCTATCATCGTGCCTTCATATTTGCTCCATCGTATGTTAGAATACCTTCAAGTGTTGCAGAAGCACTTTTACAACAACAATGTCTTATGTTAGAATACCTTCCAATGTTGTAGAAGCACTTTTACAACAACAATGGAAAGCTGCCATGAGTGACGACATGTGAGCATTTGAGCAGAATAATACATGGGAAATCACTAACTTTTCTGAAGGGAAGAAGGTCGTAGGATGTCGATGGATGTTTACTATAAAATACAAAGTTGATGGTACCATTAAAATGTACAAAGCAAGATTGGCTGCAAAAGGTTTCACCCAGACTCCTGGTATAGACTTACATGGAGAAATGCAAGAAGAAATCTAAATGACCATTCTTCTTACATGGAGGAATGCAAGAAAAAATTTACATGACCATTCTTCTTGGTTTCCAGATTAAGGGGGAGATAGGAACCCGTTGCAAGTTAAAGAAGACAATATATGGACTTAAACAGTCTCCTAGAGCATGGTTTAACAAATTCAATGAGGCACTACTGAAATTTGGGTTCAAAAGGAGTCAAGCTAATTATACACTCTTTGTGCCAAAGGATACTGCTGGAATTATTGCGCTTATTGTGTATGTTGATGATATGTGAAGGGCATTGATGATCTTAAATCTTATTTAAGAAATGTGTTTTATATCAAATATTTAGGACCCCTTAAGTATTTTTGGGGAGTTTAAGTGACGAGATCAAAGAAAGAGATAATCATTTCCTAGAGAAAATATGTGTTGGACTTATTACAACAAACATGGATGTTGGAATCTAGACCTGTAGATACTCCTATTGAAGTCAATCATGAACTTCATAAAGTGGAGAGCTACTCAAAGATCCTAATCAGTATCAACAAATAGTGAGCAAGCTTATATATGCCACAATCACTTGACCAAGCATTTCTTATGCGGTTATGTCAAGTCTGCGCCAGGGAAAGGGATGTTTTTCTCAAATCAAGGACATTCTGATGTTGTACTTTACACATATGTTGCTTGGGCTGGTTGCAAAACTGATAGAAGATCCACAATTGGCTATTGGACCTTCGTTTTGGGAAATCTGATTACTTGGAAAAGCAAGAAGCAAAATGTGGTGGCAAGATCAAGTGCTGAAGTAGAATATAGAGCAATGGCTCGTGGTACATGCGAAGTAATGTGCATCAAAGTGTTCTTTTTGATTTGGTTGTTAGGGTTAAGCTTCCCATGATTCTATATTGTGACAATGAAGCAGTCATTCATGAAAGGACTAAGTACATTGAAGTAGATTGCTACTTTATCAGAGAGAACGTAGATCATTTAGACTCCTCATGTGAAGTATAAAGATCAACTTGCAGATATCTTCATCAAAGCCGCTAGACAGGATAGATTACATGACATCGCAAGCATGTTGGGCATGATTGATATCTATGCATCAGCTTGAGGGGGAGTGTTGGAAGTAAAAGGAATAAACTTTATTGTATTTGATGGATAGAATGGTCATTTATCTTTTATTTAGTCTTTATTTTTCTCATGTCTCTAAATAAGGGCAATATTGTCCATAAGTTGTAATTAGGGTTGTTAATTAATGTTTTAAGGGGGGTAGAGATCACATGTGACCTTTAATACTTTCCCTCTCTCTTTCTCACATGTCTCTCTCTCTCTCTCTCCCTTCTTTGACATCATCATCTTTATTTTCTTTACTCTCTTTCTCTATCTAGATCCTACCAAACTGTTTTCTTCTCTACTTTAATTTCAACTCATACTAAGGTAGTTACAAAAGGTGCTCACAACAAGTGTTATTTTGTTAGCCCACGAACTGGATGCTCTTTACAAAAAATAAAACAAATAATAAAAAGAAAAGGAAATGAAAAAGGACAAAGAAGTTGCAAAAGAGCAAGAATGGGAAAGATGGGGTGTGTGAGTAGAGGGGGTGAAGAATACGCATAAGAGAAGAGGAGGGAGAGAGAGAGTGTAAAGTACAGTGCTCAGAGCCTGTCAAAAATAGGGCAAAGAGCCAAGTGGTGCAGTTCAAAAAAGGTAGTGCCTACCGAACAAAGGTTTAGTACCGGTAAAGGATAGGGCATAAAGCCAGAATAGCGCTGTACAAAAAAGGTCATGCGATAAAAAAACTCACTGTACACATAGAGAAAAGAAAGGATAGGGAGAGGAGAAACCAAAAAAGAAAAAGCATCCCACAAGAGTGGTGCTCAGGACAGAGCTGGGAGGAGGTGCAGCCCACAAGGTGGGTGCTTTGATGAGGAGGAGTAGAGGGGAAGGAGGGGTTAGGAGATGGGTGCCCTCCCAAAATGCGACCTTGGAGTGGATTACAATAGCACCTGTAAAAAATTGAGGAAGAGGAGATGCAAAAAGTAAAGTGAAGAAGAAATGAGATAGAGGCATAGTGAGAGAGAGAGGGGGAAGAGAGAGAAAGAAGATAGAGGAGTGTGTGAGAGAAAGAGAGTTGATTAGAGAGAAAAGAGAAGAGAGTGGGTGTGAGTTAGATGGATGGAAAGAAGGGGGAGAGAGAGAGGTAGAGGGAGAAATAAGAGGGATATATCATTAGTTCAAAAAGGTGGTGTGAGAAGGAAGTGAGGTCCCCAGCAAGGAGGTCTGTTCCTTGGCCAAAGTATAAGTGTCGGAGTTAGCCTTCTGCTAGACGTGATGGAAATCTACTTGATGAGGCTTGCACAAGTGAAAAATGTGGTTAAAAACTTGTGTCAAATCACCAAGGACAAAGCACACACTTACTGGGCCATCGAATGATGCTAGCGTTATCTTTTTTTTTACAAGAATAACAACTTTTATTATATTCAACAAAGAATTACCACAATTCATTGGTTACAGAGCATAAACAAATCAGCAAAAACAATCAGAAATTCACATTGAATGATGTTAGCATTATCCCCTTCTACCATACGATTGAGGCCCCAAGCTGGGTCGAATCTAGAAAGACCCTCAAGTAATGCGTTTGCCTCTACCTAGGTTGAGTCACTGTCGTGGAGGGGAACGCTGAAGTCGCCATTGGAGTTGTGGAAGATGCCACCAAAACCACATCGGCCAAGGTGGCCCAAGGAGCAACCATTGAAGCTGGGTTTAATCACCCCTTAAAGAGGTGGGTTCCATATCGAAGATCTTGGCATGTCCCAATGGCAGAAAGTGATGAAGTTAGCCCAGTGCAAGGTGAAGTCAGTTGCAAAACGAATTTAGCGGTTTGTAGCTGGAGGCCTGGAAGATGGAGAGTTTGTCGGAGTATTCAGCGATGCTAGAGGTGCTATGATGGAGGCCTTTGAAAGTTTTGGAACTACATTCACTCCAAATGGACCATAGGTTTGTCATGACTGATGATCTCCAAAGGAAATGCCGTTTGCAGGATCTTTTTTGTTTTTTTGTGGGAGGAAAGCATGACGCTAGCGTGGATGAAGTGATGGTCGTCGGTTTCCTCAGCATTAAGCTATAAGCACCAACAGGCCTCTCTTTGATCTTGGTGACTAGCCAACATAGAGCATTGATCTTGGTGGCAAGGGTGAATCCAGACTATCCTAAGGGATGAAGGCAAACCAAGCAAAGGTGCCCTGAACAAAACAAATGAAAAGAACAAAAAATAAGAACATGTTAAAAGAGTTTGGTCACCCACATGTCAGCATGCTCAAAACCTAAAGAGATAAAAAATCAGGTGGGTGGCTGCCCACAGTCCGGGTACTCAGCACATGCAGGGTGACAGCTTACAAGCCATGTGCTCACCCAAGGATCAAAAAACTGATGTGCGACCAATAGGTGATAGAGGGAAAAGGGAGAGGTGGAGAGAGGAAGAAAGAAAAAGAAAAGTGCAAAAATGAAGATGGATATGGGGGAAAGAAGTGGTGAGAGAGAAGAGGGAAGGAGGTTGGGGAAAGAGAAGGCTAAAAATGAAAATAGAGAGAGGAGAAATAGATATGGAGAACTAGAGCAAAAAATGGAAAGGGAGTGATAGAAAGAGAGAAAATATTGAAAAACATTTAGGAGAGAAAGTGAAGGGGTTGATGTGGGGAGGGAGAAAGAAATTGTAGATGGGGAGAGAGAGAGGCAAAATATCTACCCAACAACATAGGTCCACACACTAAACACTAGCACCAGAAGGACTGCTGCTTCACTGAAGTGGTGGGATAACACTAGCAACGGCCTCCTTAGCTAGTGCGTCTGTTACTGTATTGGCCTCCCTCCAGATATGGTGACAGCCATCTCGAAGAGACTGGCAATAGAAAATCTTGTCAAAGATATGAGAGAGCCGCCAAGGCTGTAGGGACTCCTTTGAGCCCAAAAGTTCTTAAGCGGCTCAGTTAGTGTCACCATACCTGAGAGGAGCACTAAAAGACAGAAATTTTAACCTCCATTTCTCGGAAGTTACCCCAAAAGCCACAAATACCAGGGTTACCCAATGAGCAACCACGTAGTTGAGTTTGATGTAGTCACGGGTCGGGGGAGACTACAAGGAGGATCAAGGCTGCCTGGTCAGTCTATAGTTGAGAATGTCCTTTCAATTGGTCATAAAATCAGACCTGGAGAAGTGCTTAGATGCTTATGGTTGGATGACCATAAATAGTTGTGATGCATATTTGGTCTAACATATAAGAAATTGGCTTGTGTACACCTTGGAAGGTCCTAGAGTTTCTCTCCTCTCTCTACACCCAATAGATGTGCTCTCTGTCTTTGTGAGGAGGAATCCAACCCTCACCTTTTCATTCATTGTGAATTCTTCCGTACTCTTTGGTATCCATTGGGTCTCGCCACCTACGGTCAAAGCCTTGATCTCCTATAACTTTGAAGCCCAGTGGCCTCTGGCTGGAAAAACCTTATGGAAGGCCGCGGTGGCTGCAACCATTTGGACCTTATGGCTTGAAAGGAACAACCGTATTTTCAACGGTGCCCACCTTTCAGCGCTAGCTCTCTACCTTTTGGGCTTCTAACCACAAGACCTTCTCTGGCCTATCTTGGAACACCCTTTTCTCCCATTGGAAGAATGCTCTCATCCACATGCCCTCAAAACCTCCAAGAGCGAGCAACTGGCAGCCACCACCAGTTGGCAGCATCAAGTTAAACTTTGATGGCTGCTCTCTCGGTGACCCAGGCCCTTCTGGCGCTTGGGGGGGCTTTCAGAGATTGCCAGTGAAATGTTCTCTTCACCTTCTCTGTGCACCTTGGGACCTTTGACTCCCAAAATGCTGAAGCTTCAGCCCTTCTTTTGGGCTTGAGATTTTGCAACCCTTCCTGGGCACTCGTCTGATTGTGGAAGGAGACTCTTTGAATACCATTTCTTGGGCAAGTGGCTTGTCCCCCCCACCTTGGCAACTGTCTTCCATTTTTTATGAAATTACCCACCTTTGTAGGGATACGAGCGTCTTATGGCAGCATACCTGGAGGACGTCCAACGATCTCGCGGACCTATTGGCGAAGGAGGGAGCTAGCTTACATATGGATTTCCAAGCCAGGTCCAACTCTTTTTTGTTCTGGACCACAACCACCCTAGATAGCCAGTCTTCTATCTCGCCAAGACACTCCTCAGCCTTTTATTTTTCCTTTTCTCACTGTAAATCTTGTCTGTAGGGTGAATCTTAGAAGCCCATCTACATGTATTCGACTGATGTATGTTTTACTGATTGCCACCCAGTGAGGGTGCTCTCAGTCCTACAACCTGTACCTTTCTCTAGTTATACAATGTTATCAATTATAAAAAAAAAAATGTTCCATCAGGTGGCCAAAATAGTAGCTCTCCAAAGGAAACAGCCCGGCCTTAAGGCAGGAGTGAAAAAAGCCCAAAAAAGGTGTTTCATGGAATTGGGAGTAACTCACTTCCAGCTGAAGTCCCTAAGGCCTCGTTTTGATCGGAGGAAATTAGGAATCTTAGATATTTGAATTCCAAGGAAATCTATGGATTTTGAATATCAACGATTTTTGTCATGGATTTCTCAAATCTCTTGTTTGGATAAACTATACAAAATTCATGGATTCTTTGCAATAACTTCCATGTCCATTGTTTGGTAACAAAAATCGATACAATTTGTCTCTCTATAATTTTAATGTACTCTCTCTCTAAAACTCAAAATTTGGGATAGTATGTCCATAAACGTTTTGAGATAGTTTCTCTCTCTAAAATTTGATATGGTTTCTCTCTCAAAAATTTAATATACTTTCTATCCAAAACTTAAAATTTGAAATTTTTTCTCTAAAAATTTTGAGATAGTTTCTCTTTCTAAAATTTTTAGGTGCTTTCTCTCTCTAAAATTTAATACTTTTGAGATAGTTTCTCTCTCAACATTTTTAACTAGTTTCTCTCTTAAAATATGACAGTTTTTCTCTCAAATTTTAAGCAACTTTCTCTCTCTAAAAGTTAAGATTTGAGATAATTTCTCTCTAAAATTTTTCCAATAGTTTCTCTTTCTAAAATTTTTTATGTACTTTTTCTCTCTGAAATTTGATATAGTTAGTCTCTTAAATTTTAAGATGCTTTACTTCAAGTTTGAGATAGTTTCTCTCTAAAATTTTGAGATAATTTCTCTTTAAAATTTGATATAATGTCTCTCTAAAGTTTGATATACTCTCTCTCTAAAGTTTAAAATTTGAGATACTTTCTCTCTTCAAAACTTCAATTTTGGGAGTTTCTCTCTCTAATTTTTTTAAGATAGTTTTTCTTTGTAAAAATTTCATGTACTTTCTGTATCTAAAATTTGATATAATTTCTCTCTCTATAATTTTAAGATGCTTTCTCACTTGAAAACATAAATTTTGCGATAGTTTCTCTCTCCAAAAATTTTGAGATAGTTTTTTTCTCTAAAATGTTTTAGGTAGTTTCTCTCAAAAATTTGATATAATTACTATCTCTAAAATTTTAATATATTTTCTCCCTAAAAATCAAAATTTTAGATGGTTTCTCTCTCTAAAAGCCTTAGATATTTCTCTCTCTAAATTTTTTTGATAGTTTCTCTTTCTAAAAGTTATTGTAGTTTCTCTCTAAAAGTTTAAGAATACTTTCTCTAATTAAAAGTTTAAGAATACTTTCTCTACAATTTTAAGAATGCTTTCTCTCTTTAAAACTTAAGATTTGATATGGTTTCTCTCTCTAAATTTTTTGAGATAGTTTCTACATCTAAAACTTTTTAGGTACTCTCTCTAAAATTTAATATAGTTTCTCTCTCTAAAAATTAAAATTTGAGATTGTTTCTCTCTCTAAATTTTTTGAAATAGTTTCTCTAAAAATTTGAGATAGATTTTCTCTCTCTAAAATATGATAGTTTCTCTCTAAAACTTAAAATTTGAGATAGTTTCTCTCTAAAATTTTGAGATAGTTTATCTCTCTAAAATGTTTTGGTACTTTCTCTCTCTAAAATTTTAGTAAACTTTCTCTCTCTAAATTTTAACATATTTTCTTTTTCTAAAAGTTAAATTTGAGATAGTTTCTCTCTCTAAAATTTTGAGATAGTTTCTCTTTAAAAAAATTTCGATACTTTCTCTCTCTAAAATTTTCATACCTACCAAATGTTCCCTATGTTTCGAGTTGAGAGAGCCAATGAGTGAAATCCACGGGCATTGAAAGTTCAAAAAAACCGGTTTTGGTGTGGAAATGAAATCATGGAATAGCAGGTCTTATTTCCATGATTTTGATTTTCTTGATTTTAGGTATCCTAGTCATTATGCAATCCAAACGGTGGATTTTGACAATATCCAAGATATAAGAAATCCATGCCTTAAAATCCATGTACCCAAACAGACCTTAAGATTAAAAGCCCAAATAGCTTTTGCGAAGAGGCATTACAAGAAAAGATGGTTCTGGGATTCCTCGGTCTTCAAACAAAGCCAACAATGATTAGCGAGAGGGAAACCACTCTTTTGGAGTTGATCAATGGTAAGGTTTTGGTTTCAAATTATAAGCCATCCAAGAGCCTAGTTTCTTAGAGTAGGGGAGAGTCAAATAGAATTGAGGGTGGAACTATTGACAGAGTTGGTTGTAAGGGCTTTATAGATGAGCTAACAGTGAAGTTTTTGAATGGGGAGGGGTCCAAATGAGCTTGTCAGATGTAGTGTATTAGTGGTAGGGTGTCAGGAGGGACATGGATCCTCATCAGCTTGGATTTCTCCATATTGATAGACATTCCCATGGAAACCTTGAAGCATTAAAGGAAGAGCCAAAGTATGTCCTCTTCTTTAAGAGAAGCATCACAGAACACCACGGTATCACCTGGGTATTGAAGGTGGAAACATGGCTACCATTCCTAAAAGAATGAAAACCCTTGAAGCGACCCCTATGGTAAATCCTAGAAATGGATCTATTGAAGACCTCAGCTACAACGACGTAAAGAAAAGGTGAAATATGATCTCCTTGGTAAAGCCCTCTAGAGGAGTGGAAATAACACTTAAGGGAACTATTGATAATGACCAAGAAGGAACCGAGGACACAAACCATGAATCCATTGTTTCCAATGAATGTCATAGCCCATGAACTACATGACTTTGTCAAGAATGGACCAATCGACATGTTCGTAGGCTTTTTATCTATCAAGTTTTAGGATAAGGCCTGGAGTTCTAGCGAGATGGTATGAATGAATAACCTTGAGGGCCACCAAGGCCCCATTGAGGATCTGTCTGTTATAGATGAAGTGATGGAGATCAGAACACAACAAGTAGCATGAGTATCTTCTTTGGGAGTGACAAATTCCTCTTAATTTTCGCTCATATGTGGAGGATGAAAACCCTAAGATTGCTTCCAAAAAGAACAAGAGCAAGAAATAGTTTGGGTTTTCTTTTTGTTTTTTTAAGTTATTTCAGATGTTTTTATTTATTTATTTCATTGCTGGACCGGTTAGGGACTTTTTAGATATTTTAATTAGAGTTAGGAGTTTTAGTTTCAAGTTATACTTAAGTTAGGACCTTTTGGTCAAAAGTTAATTGTATGGTCAAATATTGTCCAAAACAATTAATTTTCAATATAAATAAGGGCTTGGATGGGCTGGAATGTATTCCTCTTTAAGAAAAGAAAGACTCTCTTGTAAAAGAAGCCTAAGGCTTGAGCTCTAGGTGGGAAAACGCCTTAGTGTTTCTCTAAAATTGCTTCTGTCAAGGTGTTTCTTGCTGATTTTCTATGTTTCTTCAAGTTCTCTTACATCAAGTGGTATCAGAGCTCGCGATCTACACGGAAGTTACTATAGGATGTACAGATTTACTGTAGCACCACTTTCTTTCGCACCCTAGGTCAACAACAAATAGGGGAGATTATAGTGGGGTCTAGGGTTTATTGATTTTGGCCAAAGTTTTTCCAAAAACAACCTAAATCTTGCTGATTTCGACCGTTTTTGTTGACTAATTGCCTAAGGTTTGTGATTGCCGCGAGCCCATAGTAGCAAGAAGGAGCCGTAGAAGGTGTATTTTCGTGGACTCCACTCCGTGATACCACTTGACACAACAATTCACAACTCTCAATAATGGGAAAGACCGTGATCTTTCAGCTCAAGAGGATCTCGAATACAACCCTTTTCACCATTGTGCTTTGTGTGTGGAGTCGAGTAATGAGGATAGCGACTAGAGACCTAGACGTGGGGTGGGTCATTTTAGGGATGTCGATTAGAAGGTGGATATACCTGATTTTGATGGTAAGCCTCAACCAAAGGAGTTTATAGATTGGTTACATACAATAGAAAGGGTTTTTGATTATAAGGAGGTACCTGAAAATTAAAAGATAAATGTTATTTCCATAAATTGAAAAAGGGTGCCTTGGCATGGTGGAAACAACTTAGGGCTAGATTAGAGAGGATGGGAAAGCCCAAAATTGATACATGAGAGAAGATGTAAAAGAAATGAAAAGAAAAATACTTGTCCGAAAATTATTTACAATCTCTCTATCACAAGATGAATAATCTTCATCAAGGTGAAAAGAGTGTAGAGGAGTATACTGATGATTTCTTGAGTTGATGGCTCACAATGATGTGGTTGAAAGGGAAGAACAGTCGTTAGCTCGCTATGTTGGTGGGCTAAGATCGTCTATACAAGATGTGGTGATTTTAGAGTGGTATTAGACTTTAGATGAGGCTTACAACCTTGCAGTTAAGGTTGAAGCTCAGCTGAGGCGTCCATCATCAAGGTGGGCTGCAAGCCAGGGTAGCTCAAGCGGTCGTGGAAGCAAATTAGGGGAAAAGGTGGAAATTTTGTGGGTGGAAGGTCCTCACGGCCTGCTGATCAGTCAAAACAGCAGGAAACTGTGGGTGTTGGGGCTGGTTCTTTGTCACCCAAATCGCCCAAACAGCAGCACTATAAATGCTTTAAGTGTTTGGGGATTAGCCATGTCTCCTCTCCGTGCCCAAATAGAAAATCTGTGGCCCTTGCTGAGGAGGTTTTCGAGGAGGACAGAAAACTATCTTTTGATGGGGACCCTATTTATGATGAAGAGCCTGAAGTAACCTTTATTGACCATGAGGAGGGTTTGGTGATCCGGCGCACCATGGTGAAACCCAAGGTAGTAGATGAGGCAGATTGGGTACGCACTAATATTTTCCACAATCGATGCATGGCCTACGGGAAGGTTTACAATCTTATTATTTATGGGGGAAGCTGTGAAAATATTGTTTCTCAGGAGATGGCAGACAAGCTGAAGTTGAAGACAGAGAGCCATCTAAAACCATACAAGATAGCTTGGTTCAAAAAGGGAAATGAGGTAACAGTTTCTATGCGTTGTCTAGTTTCTTTTTCTATTGGAAAGCATTATAAATATGAGGTGTGGGGCGATGTTATGCCTATGGGTGCATGTCATTTATTGTTGGGTAGACCATGTCAGTATGATAGACGTACCATACATGATGGATTTAAAAACACTCATTGCTTTGTCAAAGATGGAATAAAAGTGGTTTTAGGTCCATGTAAGAAGGAAAGTGCATCCAAATCAGATGAAGGGTGTGCTAGCCTTCTTTCTTTGCCTAAGTTTATGGAGGGATTGGATGAGTCAAGGATGGTGTTTGCAGTGGTCCAAGTGGAGGAGCAGCCTATTAGTTTGGTTCCACCACAGTTAGAGCCCTTAATGTGGGACTATAGTGATGTCCCTCTAGATGAGCTACCAGAAGGCTTGCCACCCATGAGGGACATCCAACATCACATAGATCTCGTTCCTGGGTCTAGCCTACCGAACAAGGCTGCATATAGAATGAGCCCAAAGGAGCATGATGAGTTGCAGAGACAGGTCACAGAGCTTCTACAGAAGAGCATGAGCCCTTGTGTTATTCTGGCCATGTTGATGACTAAAAAGGATGGGACTTGGTGCATGTGTGTGGATGGTAGGGCCATTAACAAGATCACAATCAAGTGCCGCTTCCCAATTCTGCGCTTAGATGATATGTAATATATGTTGGCTGGTGTTATTGTGTTTTCAAAGATAGATTTGAGGAGTGGGTACCATCAGATCTGTATTTGACTTGGAGAAGAGTTGAAGATTGTATTCAAAACACGAGAGGGCCTTTATGAGTGGTTGGTGATACCATTTGGCCTCTCCAATGCGCCTAATACTTTTATGAGGGTGATGAATCAAGTGTTCAAGCCTTTTAGTGTGAAATTCGTGGTGGTATACTTTGATGGTATTCTAGTGTACAACATTGGTGAGCAAGTGCATATGGAGCACTTACGGTTGGTGTTTGACTTGCTACTGGAACAACAATTGTATTAGAATCGTAAAAAGTGTGAATTCATGACAGATAGCCTCATCTTTCTTGGCAATATTGTTTCAGCTGAGGGAATTAAGGTTTACCAAAGGAAGGTAGCAGTTATTAGAGATTGACCTACTCCTACTACAATGCATGATGTTCGCAGTTTTCATGGGTTGGCTACTTTCTATAGGAGGTTTATCAGAGGCTTTAGTTCGATCATAGCGCCTATCACATATTGTTTGATAGAGGGGGATTAGTATGGACTAATGAAGGCGAGACAAGTCTTCAGTTGGAGAAGCAGAAGATGACTGAGGCACATGTGTTAGCTCTTCGAGACTTTGATAACGGCTGCGAGTTGGATTGTGATGCTTTACATGTTGGAATTGGTGCAATGTTGAGCCAAGAAGGTCGCCCTATTCCCTTCTTTAGTGAGAAGTTGAATGACACCTGTCGACGCTATTTTACGTATGATGTGGAGTTTTATGCTATTATTCAAGCCTTAAGGCATTGGAGGCATTACCTGATTCAGAGAGAATTTCTTTTGTTCTCAGATCATAAAACATTGAAGTATATTAATGTGCACCATAAACTAAATCAGCGACATGCTCGATGGGTAGCCTATATTCAGGAGTTCACTTTTGTTATTCGACTTAAGGCAGGCAGTTAGAATAGAGTGGTAGATGCTTTGAGTAGAAGGTCGACTCTATTAACTACCATGATGACTGTTCTTACTGGGTTCGAGTTCATGAAGGATCTTTATGCAAATGATGAAGACTTTAGGGAGATATGGGACCAGTGTTGCAGTGGAGTTGTTGGGGATTTTGTTATTCAAGATGGATTTCTCTTCAAAGAAAACCATCTTTGTATTCCTACATGTTCTTGGTGGAGTCTAAGTACTACTAGCCAAATTTGAAGAAAAATGTTGTGCGGTTTGTTGAGAGGTGTTATACGTGTCAACTGACTAAGGGGCAGCGACAAAATACCGGGCTTTATTCTCCACTTCCTATTCCTAATGCACCTTGGGAGGATGTTAGCATGGATTTTGTTTTGGGCCTTCCAAGGACTCAAAGAAGTATAGATTCTATATTCGTGGTGGTGGATAGAATCTCAAAGACGGCTCATTTTATACCTTGCAAGAAGACTCTGGATGCCACACATGTTGCTAACTTGTACTTCAAAACGGCGGTGAGGTTGCATGGTGTTCCAAAGACGATAACTTTAGATTAGGTCTCAGCCATTTTTGGAGAACTTTGTGGAAGAAATTGGGCAGTCAGTTGCAGTTTAGTAGTGCTTATCATCTGCAGATAGATGGCCAGACTGAAGTGGTAAACCATACTCTTGGCAATCTTTTGAGAAGTATTGTGAAGGAAAAGAAGAAACAGTGGGACCTAGTATTGCCTCAAGCCGAGTTTGCCTAAAATAGTGTTTGCAAATAAATTTAGTGGTAGTCAGTTCGAGGTGGTATATGGGAAAAACCCTACTCATTCGCTTGACTTGGTTCTTGTCCAGGCCAATGGGGAGGGTCAAGCTATGGGTGAGGACTTGGTTGAACAAATGAAAGGAGTGCATGAACAAGTACGTGCTAGTCTAGAAGGCAACACAACTAAATACAAGGAAGCAGCAGGCAAGCATCGCCGTTTCAAGGAGGTTAATGCGGGAGATTTGGTATTGGTGTATTTCAAGAAGGAGCGGCATCCAATGGAAAAGTACAACAAGCTGAAGGATCCAAGGCTACACCATTCAAGATTTTGAAGAAGATGAGCAACAATGCTTACAAAGTCGCTTGCCTTCACACATGGAGACTTTAGACCTCTTCAACATTGCTGATGTGTCAGAGTATCATGCTATGGAGGTGCATGAAGATGAAGATGTGAACTTAAGGGCGAGTTCTCTTCAACTTGGGGAGAATGATGGAGATCAAAGCACAACAAGTAGCGACGGGTATCTTCTTTGGGAGCGACATATTCCTCCTAATTTTCACTCATATCAAACCCTAGGAGGGCTTCCAAGAAGAACAAGAAGAGCAAGAAATAGTTTGAGTTTTTTTTTTTTAGGTTTTTTAGTCTATTTCAGATTATTTAATTATTTATTTATTTCATTGTTGGACTTGTTAGGGACTTTTTAGATATTTTAATTAAAGTTAGGGAGTTTAGTTTTAAGTTATACTTAAGTTAGGTCATTTTTGTCAAAAGTTAATTATATGGACAAATATTGTCCAAAACAATAAATTTTTAATATAAATAAGGGCATAGATGAGCTGGAGAGTCATTCATGTATTCGTTTTTAAGAAAAAAAAGACTGTATTGTAAAAGTAGGCTAAGACTTGAGCCCTAGGTGGGAGAAAGCCTTGGAGTTTCTCCAAAATTGCTTGTGTTAAGGTGCTTCTTGCTGATTTTCTATGTTTCTTCAAATTCCCCTACATCACGAAGCAACCCTGATTGGGGAAGTAATGTATAGAAATATCATGGATGAGCTTTCCACGCTGTCTGCAACGTACCACTTTTTTGGAAAAAGGCAATCTTCCTATCACCAGATTTGAGCCATCTAAAGCGAGTTATATTTGATCCATATGTATTTGAAAGTTAGTTATCATGGATGCACATCTTCAGTTTGTCAGGCTTGTATATGGTATAATAATGGATGCTATTGATTTGCTACAAGTTTCTGCGGTATTGTAGGTAATAGCTTCTTTTTCTGACTAAGCTAGGTAAAATAACTTCTTTGTAATGCAACAATTTGATTTTGGTATGCAATATTCATTTTTGTTTTTTGTTTTCTTATGTATTTTCTGATTGTTGAGGATTCTTATCAGGTTGGGGCCCAGATTTCACTTAAAGCAGTCGAGATGGATTCTTCCTCACTTTCAAAAACATCCAGTTCAGGGTACTTGTCACTTGATAATGAAGCATCGTTTATCTCGAAGACATGGATGTCATTCAAAGAGCCGATTGGTGCTTGGGGCCAGAATAGCTTTACAGCAAAAGGCATCTTGGAGCATTTAAATGTAACAAAGGATACATCTGATTATCTTTGGTATATTACCAGGTATTCTTGTGTTTATACCGTTCACCATCCTGTGAAGAAACATGAATGATCAACACAAAATCCCAAACCATGACATATAAATCTGGTTTTTATTTTGGGTCTGGAATTTTACTCTTTATTTGTTTCTGACTATAAAAGGAAACATCAGCAAAGTATTGTAGGTTCCTTGAGCATTTTCTTTTCTAATTTAACTAATTTATGAGTAAGTACGATTGCATGATTTCGGGAAGTATAAACCCTGTATATAAACCGCATCGGAAGTGGACAACTAGTTTTCTAATTCACCAACATTCCAATATCTTTATTTTCTCTCTTTACGTGATGCTTATTATTGAATCAAAGAACCATGACCTTTTCAGATTGGGTAAGATTCTTGTGGATCCACATGATTCCTGCTTTGTTCTCTTGTAAAATTTCGCGAGATTTTTTGCAAGAAGCAACCAGTGTTCTGGGGTTCTTCTAACAGTGTTTAGAACCCCATATGGGTTCTTTATGTACATGGGAATACAACACACTATAAACATGGAAGAACTGCCATTGCGATGTGAAAAGTGAAAAGCAAGTCCTATACTTAATGGATACAAAGCCTTCTCTCTTTTTGATATATTCACCATTGGACTTCATAAATTAATCACTTGGTATTATTGATTCTCATTTTAAATACATTGGATCTTTCTGCATGTCATTGATGCATTTCAGTTGTACCATTTTCTCTTCAAGTTCCTATCTGAGGAATGTCTTTTTGTCCAATCTCTGGGAAAGGATTTAGTTATTTTTAATGAAATATTTATGAACTTCTGATTGAGTGATAGACCTTTTTAACTTGTAAATGGTTTTTCTGTTTATATAACCAATAGGAATATGCAGAAATGTGTTTTTCTATATATTCCTCGCAATCCTAGTCGAAAATTTGAGAATTATCAAGATTGTAATAATTGGTTATTTTCGTTTAATGTATTTCTGTATCCATGAGAAATCTATGCTTCCAACTTAATGTGGATGTTCTGTTCTTCCTCTATTTCTATGAAAAATTAAAGTTCTATAATAATACTTATAGTTGTTACAACTGTAAAGTTTGCTTCATGTCTGATGGTTCTCTTTTAATGGAATTTATTTTAAGAATACAAGTTTCTGATGAAGATGCTTTATTTTGGGAGGACAATGAGATCAATCCTGCACTTGCAATTGATAGTGCACGTGATGTAGTTCGGATTTTTGTAAATGGGAATCTTACAGGTATGAGTTGTTTCCTTTTATTATTTGCTTTGCTTCATTTTGTTATTTTCTTAGAAAAGTTCCACTTTTGGATCTTGTAACAGCAAGAGGTAAAAGGGGACTATAACATGCTATAAGATACCACAGAAAAGAAAAGAGGGAAACCTTTTGAATACTTCATGTCACTATTTTGTGAGTCACATGATGGATTCCTCCTTTATATTAGTTCCTTGATGGAAATTCTTGGTTTGTATTATCCTTCATGGTTCTAACAATCTTTACGCAAATGAACATGAAGGCAGTGCAAGTGGTAAATGGATTGCTGTAAAGCAACCTGTTAATTTGGTGCGAGGATACAATGAGATTGCACTATTGTCGGTGACTGTGGGCTTGCAGGTAATCTGCATTTTTATAATTTGGACATTACAGATTCTAATGACATTTTATTGCAAGCCTGAACTAATGGTTCTTCCACATGCATGGTTGTCTGGATTGGGCGATTTTGGATTAGTCTGGTCTGATCAATGACTGCACTCAACCATATGCCTTCTCATGTTCGTATTCTTCATGTAAACAAATCGGGTTAAGCATTTTGAGTTGGCTTCTATTATGTTTGTAGGGTTTCTGACTAGACAATTACGTTATATGGAAAGATATTACGGTGAATAAAAAACAGAGAGCTACCTACAACATATTATATCTTTTGCAAATGATTTGTGTATGCTAGTTTTGTTGCTTGTGGCCTGTGTATGAGACTCACTGTAAAGAGCCTCAATTTTGGGTTTGGATTTCTAAAGACAAGTCTAGAATATGAAAAAAATGGCTAGGATGTGTAACGATCTGCAACTTGGACATGTTCAAGTGACCAGAGACATAGAAATGATGAATCATTGGTGGCTAAGAAGCTTGTAAATGGCCTTTTGGGCATTTAAGGTATATCACACAACTCAGTCCATACGGACCTCCAGAAATAACTGCTCCTTGGTTCTGTTGTATACATATTACATGATAATATGGACTTCTATACATTTCTCTTCTTCTTGTGATTTTTCATTCAAGAAATTTAAAAGAAAGCCTTTTTTTTTTTAAATGTAATGTAGGAAATATTCACATGTATGAAAAGTAATAGAAGATGAAATAATTCCCCTCAGTTTTCGTAGTCAAAGAAGATAACATGCAGTGCATTAAGGATTTCTAGGCATGTAGAACTATTTTATTAGTAATCTCCAATTGCTACATGCTAGTTCATCATAGTTCAATAATCATCTAATATGGGATAATTCTGCATCCGTTTGAAACTATCTTATACAAATTGCTCCAATATCAAAATTGTCTTAAGTTCTAAATGCCCCAAACTTACAACTGAGCATGTTTCAATTAATTAACAATGTTTTGAAAATCTAGACCTTGTTTGATTTCCAGGTAAAATTGTGATTTGGGCCTATTCGAAAATTTGTCACCTGCAATTCAAACTCAACGGATGTTTGATTTTCAAATTTGAATTGATTCCAATTGCAACTGGACTCCCAAGTTGAATTTTTAGCAAAACCACTCCAAATTGGTTTGTAAAAAAGTTCAAATTGGCTTTTTCTCTCTCTCTCTCACCACCACCACCATTGGCACCACCATTTTGACTGGCACATCCCCACCACTGCTCGACCACCACCACCCACCACCACCGCCATCATTCTGCCACCACTACCACTTTGTGAACCCCACTAGTGTTCCCCCTCCACCAACAGTTCACCACCACCATTTTAATAGATTCTTGACTATAACAAGGAATATAAGAATAAAAAAAGACTAGCCATGTGAGTCATATGATCAGTAGCTTCAGAGTCGATGATCCAAGGGGTTTTAGAGGAATATATAGAGACATGTTGACTTGATGCAGGTATATCTGTTTGGACAACATGGGATTTAGAGAAGGAAGGTCTCAAATGGAAGCTTGCTGCTTGAGATCAGGAACCTCTCTTTTAGGACTAGTCACCAACTCTTCTTTAGGTTCAAAGGCAGTAGAATCTTGCTGCCCGTGCATAGCAGAAGTAACACTTTTACTAATTGTTGCTGAATTTGTTTGAGAAAAATTACTTCTAGGGCGTCCAATTAGATCCCAACTTGTATCCCTTGTGCGTCTATTCTTCCCACACTTGGTGCCCTTTAACTTGTCCATCTCTGCAATTGTGGGGCTTCCATGACCACGTCCACCACCACGACCTCCACCCCGACCAAAACGTCCTCCACCTCAATTATCACTTGAAATTAAGAGTAGAAAAGATCTTTCTTTTTCGCTTGTAGGCACTACTATTATCTTGCGGTGAGGTTCTTCACATTGAAAAAGAGAAAAATAGTTCAAGTGATGGTGAAATCTCACCACCTAGAACATTTTCCCTAATTGATTCATATCCCCTTTAACTCCCTGCAGGAAATAAAAAATCTTCCTTTGTTCTAATCTCTCTCTTTGTTCCTTTGCACAAAATGAGCATTGTATGTGTTGATAGTGACTTATTTCATCCCAAAAACTACGAAGACGAACATAATAATCTCCCACTAATAAGTCCCCTTGTTTGAAACTATTGATTTTTTGCTTCAGTTCATAAACCTTTGCAATATTTTTCTTTTGGGAACGATGAAGGAAAAGTTATCCTTATTTTTTATTTTGATTCAATTACAAAGGATGTATATTAAAATTTTAGTTTTAGGGTTTATTTCTAGGTTTCTAGTTTTTAAAAATTTTAGGATTTTTATAGTTTTTTATTTATTTCATGAGTATTATTCACTTGTACTATTCTCGAGTACTGTTCACAGGGGCAAAACTGTCATTACAAATTCAAGTTTAAAGTAGGATATATAAGTCATTTTAATCATTGTATGGACATGTAATGTCTTTGAAGATTGAATTATAATATGTAAGATGTGTGTGGAGCTTTGAGAGGGTCTATTCTTCATGATTTTTAGATTGAAAGAGAGAAAAGCTTAGGCTTTTGCAGCCCTAGCTTGGGTGTGGAGAAGAAACCTATGGTTTTTTTGACTTATGCTTGTATTTAGCTTTGTCGCTTGCTGATTTTACTGTTCCCTCAAATTTCCTTGCATCAAGTGGTATCAGAGCTCACGATCTACAAGGAAGTTACTGTAGCACATACATAGTTATTGCAGCACGTACGAAAGCATTATAGCATGTACGGAGTTGCTGTAGCACCACTTTTTTTGGTGCCCTAGATCAACAAACAAAGAGGGGGAAGTTACAATGGGGTATAGGGTTTGCTGATTTTGGCCAAAATTTTGCCAAAGCAACTTGGATCTTGGTGATTTCAACAGTTTTTAATTGATTATTTGCTTAGGGTTTGTGATTTCAGCGAACCCATGGTAGCGATAAGGGGTCGTAGAAGGGGGATTTTCATATCCGCTCTATGATCGCATAGATGACAGAATTGAGGAACTTGAAAGGCAAGTATAGTAGCTGGTGCAGCAGTTCGCGAGTCTCAAAAATGGGCAAGATGGGTGATCTTTCAGCCCAAGAGGATCTTGAGTACATACGTTTTTACTTTTGCGCTTCGCATAGAGAGTTGAGTGATGAGGATAGTGATAAAAGACCTAGATATGGAGAAAATCACTCCAGAGTTTTAATTTAAAGGCTGAGATTCTTGATTTTGACATAAATTGCATTGAAAATCAGCAAGTTGTAGATTGAAATTCACCACCAATTTTTGACATATACTCAGATGAGCAATAAGATTTCTTAGGAGATCTGATCTATGATAAGGATTAAGATGATGGTGAAGATATTTGGAAGAAGGTGAAGAATATGAAGAATATAAAGAGATGGCAACATGAGGACTGATCCAAATCATGGCCTTTGAAGATCTCATTAATATTCAAGAGGTGGGGCATTCAAGAGATTTAGGGCATTGGAATTAGAGCAGTGCAGTGAAAGTATGATCAACTCAGAATCTACAATTGTGGCCCTGATTCCTCAAGATACATATCAAGATCTGTTTCTGGAGGAATTTTCTTTACCCTCGAATAATATTTGCACTAACAACGAAAAAGAAGGTTCAAGAATGTGTTTTTGATGTTGAATTTATCTTAGCATACTTCAAAACTTGAGGACGAGTTTTTTCCGACCAGGGGAGAATGATGAAGGAAAATTTATCTTTATATTTTATTTTTTATTTAATTTCAAAGGATGTATGTTACAAGTTTATTTTTAGTGTTTCGAAATTGTAGGTTTTTTATAGTTTTTTTTTTTTATTTCATGAGTACCATTCACAAGTCCTATTCATGAGTACTGTTCACAAGAACAAATTGCCATTATAAAATTTAAGTTTTATTTAGGATATGTAGGTCATTTTAATCACTGTATGGACATCTAATGCCTTTGAACATTGAATTATAATATATAAGAGGTGTGTGGGGCCTTGAGAGGGTCAATTGCACATGATTTTTAGATTGAAAGAGAGAAAATCTTAGGCTTTTTTAGATTGAAAGAGAGAAAATCTTAGGCCTTGAGAGGGTCAATTTCTTCGACTTATGCTTATGTTTAGCTTTGTCGCTTGCTGATTTTACTGTTCCCTCAAATTTCTCTGCATCAAATGATGGATGGAAACATTGTTCTTATTTTTTATTTTCATTCAAATTTAAAGGATGTATATTATAATTATGGTTTTAGGGTTTATTTATGGGGTTTTTAGTTTTTAGGAATTCTACGGTTTTTATAGTTTTTTATTTATTTCATGAGTACTATTCACAAGTACTATATCACGAGTACTATTTATAGGTATTGTTCATAGGGGAAAAACTATCATTGTGAAATTTAAGTTTAAGTTAGGAACTTTTTGGTCAAAAGTTAAATGTATGGGCAAATATTTTTTATTATAAATAACGTCATAGATGGGTTGGAGAGGCATTCATGTATTCTTTTTTAAGAAAAGAAAAGATTGTCTTGTAAAAGAGGCCTACGCTTGAGCTCTAGGTAGGAGAACGCCTTAGGGTTTCTCCAAAATTGCTTGTGTTAAGGTGCTTCTTGCAGATTTTCTATGTTTCGTCAAGTTCTTCTACATCAGGGAATAAGCCTCGGAAATTGCATCCCACATTTCCTCGGAGGTATTGCAGCTCATAAAAGTTCGACTCAAATTAGGCTTCATAGAATACAATAACCAATTCATAAGTCCCATATCATTTGCTCCCAATTTTCATATTTAGGATCCTTGAGATCTGGTTTTTCTAATCGACCTTTAATATATGTCCATTTTTTTGTTCCACGAAGAAATAATGTAATTGATTGGCCCTCTCTAAATAATTTGTGCCATCAAATTTAACTGTGGTAATTTGGAGTCTAGATTGCTCTATATTTGATGTTTGCTCGAACAGCTTCTACTGTGGTTGAGATCTGGTTGCACATATCAAATCAACAGTTGAGATCAGGTTACACCCTCAGATCTCTTCAAAAAAAGGATTTAAGATTTGGTTGCACCCTTGGATCTAATATCACCTCTTTCCCATTCTAAAGGACATCTCAGATCTCTTCAAAAAGAGATTTACAGGTCTGGTTACACCCTCAGGTCTGATGCTACCTTTTTTCGATTCAAAAGAACCTTAAAAACAACACTACTAATGTTTTCTTAACTAGGACACAAAAATCCTAATCCACCTGTGTCTAGTTTTTCCACCAAACACATGATCTACATTAAGAAATTACTAAAAGAATTCACCTTGTTCAACACAATCTTTGCTGGAAAAAAGGGTTTTAGGGGATTTTGATGTCATCTGACCAAATAGATGATGTCAGCCCTAAATCATATCTCCATCTTCGATGTTTTAGCCTGCTTTGATAGCAAGTTGAAAATAATCGAGGGAAAATCAATCAAAGGATAGAAAAAAGAGAAAAAGTAAAATAGAAGTTATTAGTGTAGTAAGAGAGAAAGGAAGAAGAAGAAAGAGAAGAAGAGAGAGGAAGTGGCGTGAGGAAGAGAGAGAAAGAGAGAGAGGAAGAGAGAGAAAGAGAGAGGGGAAGAGAGAGAGAGTGGCGTGATGGATTTGAATGATCCTTATGCACCTCCTTTTATATTGATTAAGTGTATCTAATCACAATATTTCCCATGAAGTATGAAATAGAACATAAGTCCTAAACAACAAGAAAGGACATTTGTATACTCAAAGATCACAATAATTAATTATTGCCAGCAGTATGACATACTTGAATATTCATATAATAAAAAAGAGCCCATCTTGGGGCCTTAACTGCCTAGGCGGTAGTTCTGGTGGGGCCTAGGTGCTTCTCCACTGGCAAGGTGGTGCTTCTTAGGGGGGTGCTCAGCGCCTCCAGCTGAGGCGCTCACATATGCAAACCCGTCATGAGGGTGGAAAATGCCCTTGGGTTAGGTGTATTCTAGTCTTCCCCCCACCCCCACCCGCACACTGCGACCCCACAGGGCACCTTTGCCAGGGTTATACCTTTTCATTAGTCCTATAAACCCTAAATCTTGTCCAAAAACAAAACACAATTGAATTTATTTTTTGTAAGATTTTGTATTTGAAGAAATCAAATCCAATTGGAGTTTTTTTGGATTTGATTTTGCTTGGAAGATCATTGGAGGTTTCATGTTTTCGACATCTATACTCTTTAAGTTTATATAAAAAGTATATGCACATGCACACATATACAGTAAAGAAATACACTTCTATAAATCTGTAATATGTATATATACTTAAAGCATACATATATGTATTTACTATTTGTGGCAGCCTCCCCTTCTGGCCTCCTAGGTGCCACCCAGTGCTTTCTTCCATGCTGCATTCATTAATGTTCGTTTTGACTAGTACAAAGGTCAAAATCTGTAGGGCATTGACCTCTGTTCTGATTGCATATGGCAATCTGATTTTTGGGTAGGGGACATTATGACTCTGATGTATGGTGTATGGCTATGTACTTGAAGGGCCAAATCTCTTGGAAAGATGGATATTTTAAAATTTAATGTTTAGATCAGGAAGCTAATCTGCTGATATCTTCCTACATTCAACTGGGCACTAATGTACAAATAAAGATTAAAGCACTTCTTGTTTGGTGCATTATGTAGTTTTTGCTCTTTTTGGATGCGGGGATTTCTTCTATCTTGGAATATACATTCTTATTTTTGGTAGTTCAGCATTAGGATTCAAATTTGGAGTTGTAGTATTGCAATTTTCAACACTAAACTTATCAGGCCCAAGCCTGAGTCCTAGGAAATACTTATTCATGCTTGTATTTTTGGTATAATTTTTTATTATTCTTATTGAAACACTAGTGCTTCTCCTTCTGTGATTTATAAGTTTGAAAGAAATCATACATTTGATTTTTTGTCCCTCTTGCATGATTAATTAAGTCTTAACAAAGTCATAGTTTACAGTGTTACTCTATTTAGTCTTCTAAATAATTCACTTGATTTGTAGAACTATGGTGCTTTTCTTGAGAAAGATGGAGCAGGATTTAGAGGCCAAATTAAGTTATTGGGCTTTAAAAGTGGTGAGAAGGATCTCTCGGATTTAGTTTGGACGTATCAGGTACGCTTTTTCGCATGGAACTTGTACAATTAACTTCTTGAAAAACTTTCTTTTTTTTCTTTTGTTTTTCTCTTGACATTATATTTAGGGATGGATGGCCATGACTATGGTTGTTTGGAAAGATATTATATGATTATGAAATTTTGGTATACTATATGTTGGTTGGCCATGTATAAAAATAAATAGTTGCATGCCCGGTACAATTGTATCCATATTGATGCATACCTCCACAAATAATTGTATGATGCGTTATACAATTCACCAAGTTTATGTCTAGTGAGTGAATTATTATAGTGACAATTGTGAAATATAGTTATTTCTTGGGAATATGTTTAATGACCATAGGCTGTCGCATACAAGTAATTTAAATCCTAGGTATAACTTGTAGAAGCAAAATTCTAATGAAGAGATAAAATTATAATTCATCAGGTTCTACACAACACCATGGTGTAAGCATGTGGCCTGTTCTAAATACCTTATGAATGTGTTGTTCTTCTTGTCAATCATGGAATCGAAACAGGTAGTTTAGGGTAGAAGGTTTTTTGAGATTTATAATGCATGTTCATTAGTCACTCGTATTCACTTTCATATTAGAGGTCAGATATTTTGGAGACGTTTAGAAGGGATCGTCCTGTAATGTGCTCTGGTATTGCACGGAGGTCCTCTAACAATCAGCCGCTCCTATCATGACTGTCTATCATGACTGTTGAACACTGGGGGCCTATTACTTCTTGGAATCTTATGCCTAAGTGAAACATGTGATGTTTTGGAAATTTTAGGGAAAGTGGACATGCATGAATTGCAAAAGTTATTTCCAAGCGAAATTGTATAAGCCACGGGCATGCAAAAAGATCTGTATTTCTAGTGTCATTGTGACACGCCTTACGTACGATCAAAAGTGTTGAGTGACTGCTATGTGCTTTAGAAATATAAACATGATATATCTCTAGTGGAGCACGTAACAGCGTATGAAGTTTATCCATTGGTCTAAAACCAGTTCACAACAGTTACTCAAGTTTACCACTAGTTTCAGCGATATTATCTTGTGGAGAATATATTAATCTAGATATGCAATTTTTGATTTCCGTCTCATTATTTGGACCTTTCACCCTTGATGTTCTTCATGTATGGCTTTCAACATTAAACTTTGTTTGTCTAAGGTTAATTTATCTGTTCTTTTACCAATTGTATATTGTAAAGAGAATTGTCAACAATAATATATTATTTCCAATGTTGATTAAAAAAAATATGCTATTTCCAATGTAGGTTGGATTGAAGGGTGAATTTTTGGAATTATATGACTTGGAAGGGCAAAACAATGTGGAGTGGTCTTCTTTAAGTCAAGACCCTAAGGATTCTATTTTCACCTGGTACAAGGTAAACTTGTCTTTGTATTGCATGCAAATTTTTTTCTTTGACGTCCGTCAACTCTTTTAAAGTTAAATCGTTAGTTCATTACTTTTGTACGTTAATTTTCTATTTATTTTTTAGTTTTATTTTTTTGGTTGCTGAAAGGTGGCTATGTAGAATTTTCAGGCGATAAATTCAAATATTTATTTCTGTTCCTTTTATTAATTTTTGGAAACCCTACTTACAGGTGCCATAAATACAATAAATTGAACCCACTACAATTTAGGATCTCTTAGAAACTTCTTGCCAAAATAAATTTTTTATTCAATTGAATACAATTCTGAGATTTCAACAAGCAGGAATATAGAAGCAACAAATAAAACTAAATAAGTAAGAGAAGAGTTATTGGCTTTGCTTAGAGTTATCCCTCTAGGGCTTAACACACCCCACATCCCACACCCGATCACCTGACCAATGGTGCACTTGAATTTCACATCCTGTTGAAGTCTCAAATCTAAATTGGGAAGCTCCTCTGAGACACCTTTGCTGCATTTTTATGAGGCAAGAGAGCAACAAATATACGGAGGGTTTCACTAAGAAGACCCTTAAAAACTAGGGCAAGCAACAGAGGCACAAAACCCCAAGCTTAGGACTGGGTGTGCCCCTCTCTTTTTCTCCTTCTTTTGCTAGGTGTGCCACCCTAGACACATAGGGACGGTGGCATGCTTATTTTAGAGAGAGAGAGAGAGAGGGAAGCTTAGAGAGAGAGACAATGAGAGGGAGAGAGGCATGGAAAGAAAATAGAGAGAGGAGAGATAAGAGATTTGTAGAATGAGGGGGAGAACACCCTTATATATAGACCACTAGGGCTAGGGTAGTCAAATTAGATGTTTAACTTGATATATAATCATTTGGATGATTTGTGAGGTGAGAGACAAATAATTTGAGTCGTTCATTTTTGAGATCTGCCATCATGATTTAGAGAGGATATTTAGAAACTTTATCCTTAAGATTTGACTCTTATCTACTCTAATCCATCTAGAACCTTAACTAGTTAAATTCTAGCCTAGTACTTTCTATGAAGGAATCCTATTATCTCATAAAGAGAGCCGGCCCCAATTAATTGGCAAAGGCTATGATGATGATGATTCTCTCATAAAGAGATAATTAGGATTTCTAATAAAATTATGAATTAGAAATGGGGTTGAAGTCAAGGTGGTAGCACCACTATGACTTAGCTACCGGTCTCGGTTTCCATTCCTACCAATGCTAACCCCTTTAGAAAACTCCAATGGTTTAAAAAAATTGCTAACCTACTACTAACAATTAACATTCAAAAATAAAATGAAATAAATTTTTGACTTGGTTAAATCTTTTAGTTATTAAGAAAATCACTAGGATAGTCTTAAAAAAAAAATTATCCAAAATATTTCCACTAAGAAAATATTTTATAACTAAAACAAAACTTTTTCTCTTTTTTATGTAAAAACAAATGCCACATAAAAGTGGGCGTCCCACTTAATGGGATGTGTGGGCCTTAGTGGGCTCCACGTGATGCCCCTATATGGGCCCCACTCGTGTGGGGCTGGGCCCTATAACCCACCCCCTTCCCCCCCAAAAAACACACAAATGTGGGTCCCACCAAGAAAATCCAAAATTCCAAAAACGCTCATGTAATTTTAAAATTCCAAAACTACCCTTTTAGGGTTTTTGCATGTTAAAAATTAATTTTTAAAATTTTTAAAATTTTGAAAAATTCCCAAAAATCACAGTAATGTACTTTTAGTCGAAAACAATATTTTTGGAATTCCATAAAAATAAAAAATACAGAAACACAACTTAGAAGTGGATAGGTACCTAATGGGTCAAAAAAAAAAAAAAAATCAGGATACTTCACCCTTGCTATCCAGGACACCCATGACCCACAGTTAAGTGTAGGGGCTCATGATTGGCCATCAAAGTTAACTAATAAACAGTGGAACCACAGTCCCAGTATGTGGACTATAGGCTCCCCCAAGAGAAAATCAAATTGCACACACACAGTACAAAAGGGGTCGCTCTCTTTATGTAGATGTACATGTGTCCTTCCCTATTGGGTTGCTTCTAAAAAATGCGGCTGTCATATGTACGTTATGTGCAAAATTTTTATTGAGGATTTTGCCCACACTCTCACGGGGCCCTTCCTCCATACACAGGAGATTACACAACTCTCCTGGCCTACGAACAACATCCCTAGGCATCTCTTTGACCTCAACTAGGGATGATACTCAATAATCCCTCAACGGTAGTATCACATGCCCCAGAGGCAAGGGTTTTGGACATGATCCGAGCTATAGACTCCTTAGAGAAGCATAGTACAATCCTACTGAAGTGCACAATCCATTATAAATAATTTTATTTATATGCACTATAAGCTTCAAAGGCAACAAACCCCAACATCTCCCACTTGGCCTTTGAAGGCCGTACAGTCACTCCTTCCAACTCTCTTTTAAGCCCATCCCATGCACATGCTTGGCAAACATATTTCCCACCAATCCTCTTGTCAAAGGATCTGCTAACATAAGCTTTGTTGGGAGATAAACGACCTCAATCTCTCCTGCTTGGATCTTGTTGCAAATGTGGTAGTAGTCGGCCTTTATATGCTACGATTTCTCGTGAAACCATGGCTTGTTAACCATATAAATTGTTGCATGGTTGTCACAAAAGATCCTCACATACATGCACTTTACTGGATCGAATCTGAGTTGATTCTGGAACTTCTTTAACCAGACGACTTCTTTTGTTGTGAGACAATAAGTGACATACTCTCACTCCATGGACGAGAGTGCAAAGACGTCTTGGTTCCTTCAGTACCAGAAACAACTCCACTGGCAAGTGTATATATATACTTGGTTGTAGATTTCATCTCATCTGGATTGCCCTGAGAATCCGCATCTGAATTCCCTGCATCTGAATATCCGAGCCTCCTCCATTGGTAAGCGCAAGACCAATAATTCCCTTCAAATATCGAAGAAATTGCTTTATTGCCACATGGAATACTTTGGAATCTGTTGGTCACGCTCATAGCGAATGACAAGTCCGGTCTCATCCCCAGCATAGCATACATCAGCGATCCAACTGCACTTTTATATAGAATTCTCTGCATGGCTTCTTTTTCTTCTGTTGTGGGACACATGGCATACATCAGCGATCCAACTACACTTGGTCTTCTTATCAACGGGGGTCAGTATGGGCTTGCAATTTTCGATTTCAAATCATTCGAATATTTTCTTGCAGTATGTCTCTTGCGAGTGCTGAATGGTTCTTTTTGTTATATTTCTTATAATTTTGATTCCTAGAACATATGAAGGCTTTTCAAGGTCTTTCACATCGAAAATCACTCC
The DNA here is from genome assembly GCF_054954075.1 of Amborella trichopoda. NCBI lineage: Eukaryota > Viridiplantae > Streptophyta > Magnoliopsida > Amborellales > Amborellaceae > Amborella > Amborella trichopoda. The sequence goes on from NC_142341.1 coordinate 17,662,914, forward strand.
CACTGACCTTGACATATATGCAATAATATTCTTGATTAAGCATAAAGCCAGCCCTTGAAACTTTACGTACCACTGCCTAGAAGCATGTTTTAGGCCACAAAGGGATCTCCTAAGTTTGCACACTAGGTTCTCTTTTCCCTTCTTTATGAGGCTGTTTCATGTATATTTCTTCTTCTAAGTCCCCATTTAGAAATGTTGTCTTTATATCTATCCGGTGGAGCTTGAAGTCGAAATGCGCTTCTATGGCTATTAGGATCCTAATGGATGGGAACTTCACTATTGGGGAGAAGGTTTCATCATAGTCAATCTCTTCTAAATAAACTACTTTGCAACTAATTTGGCTGTATACTTATCCATTTTCCCTTCCACATTTAGCTTCTTCTTATATATCCACTTATCCACTTACATCCTATAGGTTTTTTATCATGAGGTAGGGTGACTAGGTCCAAACATGATTTTGTTTAATTGAGTTAAATTCATCGATCATGGCTTCTTCCCACTGGTTCTTTTCTGGACAGGTTATGGCTTCTTGTTAGGAAATGGGTTCATGTAACGATTCCTCTTCAATTTTCTCATGGAAATCTCATAGGAAGGTGAAGAATTCAACTTTCCTTCTAATGCGGTTTCTTCTCTTAGGGCGAGGTGGTTCAAGATCTGCAGACACACTCTGTGTCACTCATAATTTCATTAAACTCTACCGGCTTTCTAGTGGTACAACTCTCAAGGAACTCATCCTCGAGGAAATGGGCATCCCAACTTTCTAAAACAATCCCTTTATCTGGGTTATAGAATCAGTATCCCTTACAATGATGTGGGTATCTATGGCGATGGACTTAATGGTTTTGGGATCTGGCTTTATCCTATTTTGTTGAGGTATTAAGACATGGTAGAGCACCTCCAAACTTTTAGGTGGTAAAGGGACGAAGCATGACCAGTGAAGGTCTCATGAGGAGTTAGTGGGGCTGCTTTTAAGGAGTTAGTGGGGCTGCCTCCCCCAAGAAATCTAGGGAGAGCTTAGCATGTCCTATCATACTCCTTTACCATTTCCCTGTTCCATCTCTTAGGTACACTGTTATGTTAAGGAGTGTACGGTATAGTATTTTGATGTATGATACCATGCTCAATACAAAACTCCTTAAAAAAGTGCGATGAATACTCATTAGCCCTATCACTTATGAGGACCTTGAGTTTCTAGTTTGTTTGGGTATTTACCTTGGCTTTGTACTCTATGAAACGGTGTAGGGTTTTTGCTTTTTCACAGGTTAGCATGGCCAAAACGGGAGTGGTCATATATAAAAGTGTTAAAGTACCTCTTCGGCCCTTAGTTTCTACATTCATAGGTCCACAACAATATCTAAAATACCAGTACCTCTTTGGGCTTTTGTCAAGGATTTATTAGCTAGCTTTACTTAAATGCATGATTCACACACTTTTGTTAAATCCCCTTTACAATCATTTAGAAGTCCCTCTCTCTTTAGTCTCTCTATGCATTTATAATTTATGTGCCACATGTATTCATTATCAATATCAGAAATGAGACATAACAAATACAATTCTTTATTGCAGCTGTAAAGAAACCATCTATAAGTAGACCATTCATAATCAATTCCTTACCTAATTTGACTTCCAACTTATTATCAAAGAAGATGGTGGAGTATCTAGCCTTAGCCTACTTTGAGACTGAAACCAAACTCTTCCTCGTGTCAGGAGCATAAAGAGTTGCTTTAGGACCATACTTTTTCCAGTATCCAATTGAAGGACATAATCACCAATACCATTTATTTCAGTCTTCTGATCGCCACCCATAAAGATATGTTGGTCCCCTGGGGTAACAAGTTTAAAATTTTTTAAACCATCCTTGGTGTTAGGCACATGGCCAGTGGACCCCGAATCAAAACACCAGGATCCCTCTTTAGGATCAACTAGCATGGTCTCAACAACCACGCAAGCATGCTCCCTATCACCTTTGGGATTCTCATTCTTTGCTGCCGTGCAATACTTAACTATGTACCCATACTTGTTGCACTTATAAAACTTAGCATTCTTTAAGTCCTTTTTCTTAGGCCCAGTTTCCCCTTTTGGTAGTCATCTTTCTTAGCTTTATTCTTGCCCTTTCCCTTCTTTTTCTTAAATGAGTTGGAGTTGGTTTGTACTTGACGGATCACATTCATTCCTCTATGCTCATCAGGATTGAGCTTTGTGATAATCTCATCGGGCTTTGGTGTGCCCTCTTGCACAGTAAGGGCTGAGGTAGAGGCTTCCCATAGAGTTGGCAAACTGTTGAGCAGGTGGCATACTTGCATGCTTTAATCAGGCTTCATCTACGCCGCTTCAAGTTCTCAGACCCATGCTCTGAATTTCTGAATATGCTCGGACAACTCTCCACCTTCCTTAATCTTCAAATCTGAATATTGCTTCATTGCAAGTGTCATTTTGGCGAGGGATGGGTTGGCATACTCCTCCTCGAGCTTCTCATGAATCTCCTTTGCAGTGTTCAACGCTTCATATTCAAGTGCATGAGCGTTATTCATAACTATCAAAAGGAAATGCTTTGCCAGGGTATTTTTATGCCCCCACTGAGCATAAGCATACCTAGTGGATTGTCTTCAACAAGCATTGCCACTTGGGACTGGTGGGGCAGCATCTGTGAGCATCTATCTGACTAAGTCCTTCATAGAGGACATAGCTTAATTCTCTTCCAACTAATATAGTTCTTCCAGCAAACTTCTTAGTTTCAAGAAGTTCAGCCATAAGGGTCTTTGCTGCCATTTCTTTACTTGAAATTCCAAAAGTTTGGCAGTTAGAAGACTAGCTCTGATATCAATGAAAAATGGCTATATAGAATTCGAAGCTATTAAGTTCGAAATTTTATTTTTTCTTGTTTTCTTTTATTAATTGCTGGAAATTCTACTTACAGGTGCCATAAATACAATAAATTCAACAAACTACAATTTATGATCTTTTATAAACATACTGCTAAAATAAAGTTTATTGATCTGAATAGAATACTGAGACTTTAAGAAGTAAAAATAAGACACTAACAAATAAAACCAATGTTTCAAAAAATGCTAGGCGGCTGGGGGGAGTCCAGGCCGCCCAACGTCTAGGCGGGCGCCCAGAACCTGGGCGGCCCAGTAGAAAGCAAAATATCTCTATAGTTTAACAACATAAGTATAATTGTATAACACATAAGAGTTAAGGACTTAGGGCACATCAAATATTTAGTACACAAGTCCATATAGCACACACTCCTCCATACTCCATAAGTCCATATCCAATTATCCATAGTCTGATAGTCCACTTTCCACACAGTTAAAACTTAAAAATTTACCAACCAAAGTTACCCCTTTTATACTTAAAAAAAACTCTCTTTTCATTTGAAAACAAGTGGCACATGGTCCCACTCAATGAGATGTGTGGGCCTTACTGATTCCATGTGATGCCATTATGTAGGCCCCCATCATGTGGGGGATTGGGTCCTTAGCCCCTCCATATGGGTCCCACCAAGAAAATAAAAAATCCGAAAATGCCCCTGTAATTTTAAAATTTCAGAAATACCATTTTAGCATTTTTTTCCACATTAGAAATTAATTTTTAAAATTCTGAAAAATTCTTAAAAATCACATTAACATATTTTTGTTGAAAAAAATATTTCTGGAGTTCCATAAAAATTCAAAACACGCAAAAACACAACTTAGAAGTGGATAGGGTCCTAATGGATCAAAAAAATAAATAAAAAACCAAGACACTCCCCATGTCAGGGTCCATGATCCACTACTTCTTTCTCAAACTAACCCAATGGCACCCATGACCCACAGTCAAGTGCAGGGGCTCATAATTGGTCCATCCAACTTAGCCAATAAACAATGGAACCACATGCTTAGTGTGTGGATTACTGGTTCCCCCAAAGAAAAAGTCAAAATGCACCCATAGTGTAAAATGGGCACTCTCTCTATGCACATTTACACGTATACCTCTATATTGGTTTGCCTCGCAAAAATGTGGTTGTCATGTGTGCATGCCGCACAGAAGTTTTGTTAAGGATTTCGCCCTCGCTCTCACTAGCCTTTCTCCATATATAGGAGACTACACAACTCTCCTGGGCTATAAACAACGTCCCTAGGCATCTCTTTGACCTTAACATGGGATGACCCTCAATAAACCCTTAATAGTAGTGCCACATGCCTAGGGGTAAGGTTTTGGACGTGACCTAAGCTATAGATCGCCCAACCCTAGATTAGTCAACCACAATACACTCCCGATGAAGTTCACAATCCACTATAAATGATTTTATTTGCATGCTCTCTAGGCCTTTAAAGGCCACAAAGCCCAACAGTTGCTCCATCTAGTTCAGCCAATTGCTTCTTGATTCAGTGTGAAAAGCTAAATAAGTGAGACCGCTTTGCCAAAATCACTTGCTAGCCCATTTATCTCGGATATTATAAACTTGATGCAAGTTCTCTTGAGAAATGGGTATGCTTGTGGAGTATTCAGACCAGTTAGTCCTACTTCATCCCCAAGTTCCAATATCATGAGTTTTTCAATAGAAAAATCATTTCAGACTCAAGCCATATCATCTTATGTAATGTGCCATCTGTTTCTTCTTAATATATATATATATATATATATATATGGGAAAAGTTTATATAGAGCCGAGGCTCTAACAATCAAATTTGAGCCTACCTCAAAACTTTCAGTGGAAGACGATGTTTTGATGCTCAAATATCTTTAAATTGATCATCTCAACATCAAGATGCATGGATAGAGCAAAAAAAAAATTTAAAGTTTTGCAAATAGTGTATTTCGTAACGCATTTTTGGACCGTCAATTTTAAATATTTTCAAGTGTTCATAGATCTGTTAATCTACACTAGTTTTGAAGCTTTAAACTTTATAAATAAATATAATATATATTTTAAGGCTATAACAAAGATTTCCAGTATTGAAACCATATTTCTCAACACTATTTGAACGTAGGCTCTAATTTGATTGTTTAGAGCCTAGGTTCTATGCAAACCACACCCTATATATATATATATATATGTGTGTGCGTATGTGGAAAAGTCTTCCCAACACCGGTAGGCGAAAATGAATAGTGATTTTACCTACCCTCATCACCGTCCAAAGTTCATCGCACGGTCATGATGTTAGGTAGTGTTTTATTTTTCATTTTTTTTCTACAGATCGGAATGATTTGAAATTTAGAGCGTGTGTACATCTTAGTGAGGCGCACCAAAAAAACAAATTGACCAAAATACCCTTGAAACTTTTCGGGGGTATTTTGGTCTTTTTTCATGTAAAATAATTTTTCAATATTTTTCGTACATTCACCTATTTTTTATGAACACACGCTCCAAATTTCAAGTCATTCCAATTTATAGAAACAAAATGAAAAATAAAACATTACCAGACAATCGTGACCGTGCGATAAACTTGACGGTGATGAGGGTAGAGTTGTTTTGTAGTATCTTTCTATAAATATAGGAAAATGTTGAGATTAGTCCACTAGCTCATATGAACACATATGCTCATAAGAGCCCAATGACCCAAATTTAATCTGGGCCGATCTGACGGTCACGACCTGATTTCATATTTGAATTTTAATTATTTTTCTACAAATTCAAATATTTTGAAATTTTAGGCATGTGTTTTTCAAAAATAGGAGAATCTAATAAAAATATCAAAAAAATAATTTGCAAGAAATAAATTGACAAAAATACCCTTGAAATGTTTTTGGGGGTATTTTGGTCAATTTATTTTTTTTGAATTATTTTTAAAATATTTTTTTTAAGTGGGCCTTGATGATAAGAGTACACTCCTAAAATTTCAAATTATTTCAATTCATAGATAAAAATTAAAACTAAAATACGAAATGAAGTCGTGATCGTCAGATCGGCCCATATTCAATCTTGGTCGTTGGGCTCATATGTTCATATGAGCTAGTGGGCTATCTCAACATTATCCATATGGAAGATACTACAAAATTCCTATTGGGGAAAATGAACAGTGATTTCGTCTACCATAATCACCGTCTAAAGTTCATCGCACAGTCACGATTGTCCGGTAGTGTTTCATTTTTTATTTCTTTCTACAAATCGGAATGATCTGAAATTTGGAGTGTGTGTTCAAAAAAAGTAGGCGAATCTACGAAAAATCCCCGAAACGTTTCGAGGGTATTTTGGTCAATTTATTTTTCGAGAAATTATTTATTTTATATTTTTATTAAACGCGTCTCACAAAGTTGTACACACGTTCTAAATTTGAGGCCATTCCGATTTGTAGAAAAAAAATGAAACACTACTGGACAATCGTGATCGTGCGATGAACTTTGGACGGTGGTGAGGGTAGGCGAAATCACAGTTTATTTTTGCCTATGGGCGTTGGGAAGACTTTTCCTAACCATACAGGCTGAAAAACTCCACAGGGACGAGCTTTTTCTGATTAACTGCTTCTGGAGTAGTTCATCAATCTCTTTTTTGCATATTTCAAGGAGCCTAGGATTCATTTGGATAGGCCTAGCTTTTGTGGGTATTTTATTTTCATTAAAATCTTCTTCATAAGGCAAACTTACTATATGCTTTTTTCTGTTCCAAAATGCATTTGGTAGGTCAGCACATATTTCTTTTTCTATCTTTTTCTTCATATTTTCAATATTTTTTTTAGTATCTGATAGAAAAAGTTTTTCTTCTATAAGTTTATATTTTATTTCCAATTTAAGAGAACATAAAAATCTTTCTTTATTTTCCACAATTTTTTTAATGTTATTGACCTCTCTTATTTTTGGTTTGTCAATAAATTCAAATTTTACATTATGGCCTTTTATATTTGATTCTATTCCTTTAGTATCTCTTTTTAAAGGGTAAAGTAAATTAAGAAAGGGAGTTCCAAGTATAACTGCTTGGCTTAACCCTTTTACCATAATAAATGGCATTTCGAAGCAGTTACCATTGTTACATACTGGCGCATCAGACAATTTGTATTTAATTATCAATCTACTACCATCTGCTGTATTAAGTATTTGAGTTGTTTTGCTAAAGTATTTTGTAGGTACCAAACCTTCATTTATGCAGTTAAAATCTGCTCCTGAATCTATTAGGGCTAAAGACTGGAAACTGTATTCTTTATTTACTATTATCCTTATTAATGTAAACCATTTTGGGTAACTATTTTGTCTAGGAGGTTTACATAATTTTTATTTTGTATAGGATCTTTTTCCTGTATTAAATTTGTATCAACTTGTGAGGATTCGGGAATGTCTTCTACAGGGAATAATGGTTTTCTATCAAGACCATAATTATTTATAAGATTATCAAATTCTAATTCCTCATCTATCTCAGTATTATTGCTATTAGGAAATTCCGTAGCTATTTCCAATATTCTTATTCTATTTTTAAGCATTTGTACCTCCTTTTTTACATCATTTATTTCGTGTTTTAATTCGGAGATAGATGGTTCCCTTTGGGTGTTATCTTTTCTATTGATTCTTTTAAGTATTTCAGCCATGCTATAATCTTCTTGGAGCTTTACCAAGGGGACTGGTTTCCTTTTTGTCTTAGCTATCTGGATATACTGTGTCAGAGCTTCGTTTTAGCTTTTGGATCAGCTATATTATCTATTAATTCTACAATTAAGTTTTCTTCATGTAAGAGTATTAAGAGTTTTACAAAAACAATCTTCTATTTCTTTATCAGAATTGGAGCCGCTTACTATTAAATCTTCATCTTCTATTTCTCCTACTAAGGGCTCAGTACCAGTACTCATAGTATCAGATGTGTCTTCTTCTATTTGAAGAATATTATAAATCTGATTTTTGATTTCTTCTTCAAGATGTAAGGCACTAATTTTCTTTTTGATTTTGCATTTATTTTTATAATGGCCTACTTTTCACAGTTATAACATATTGGAATTTTTCTTTTTCCCTTTTTGAATTTTGTTTTTGGGACAAATTTTTTGGTAAATTTTTATTTCATATTTCTTTTATGCTTATATTTATTAAATATTGATTGGCAATAATAACTGGGTCCAAAGCTCAATGCTCATCTTCTGTTATTATATCTGTCAAGAAAGTGGTTTCTATAACAAGGGACCCTGACTGGGCTTGGAGAAGAGACAACCTCTTGGACTTGTCATCTTATAAGCTGGTTCGGGGTACTTGGGAGAGTTATTATAGGTTTTGGTGGGGATGGAACAATGCCCATTTCCTCTATTCCTTTATTAGTATCTATATTTATTATTTGTCTTTCCATACTGGCTCTATCCGTGTCCCCTTTGCAAAAATTCACGAGTTAAGAAATCAGGAAGGAAGTTAGTATTACCTTTGAGATGTTCGATATCAAAACCTTTGGAGTTCTGTTTTGTCTAGAATGATATCAGGGAATTTATCTGTAAATTCTATTGCTCTATCAATTGGCACAATACTACCTTGATAGATATTGTGTCCTAAAAATCTTATTTTAGTTTGGCAGAGGCTAATCTTCTTAGCCAAGACTACTAGTCCTGCAGCTTTGACCGCATTTAAAAATACATTTATGTGCTTGAAATGTTGCTCAATAGTTTCAGAGAATATTAGTACATCGTCAATATACACAGTCATGAATTTCATATAGGGGTTAAAAATATCATTCATTATATTCTGGAATTCTGAAGGAGTGTTTTTTAACCCGAAAGGCATCACGTTCCATTCATACTGTCCGGAAGGGACATTAAAAGCAGTTTTATATCTATCATTTTCAGAAATCTGTATTTGCCAGTAGCCAGATTTTAACTCAAATATAGAAAATATGCATACAATTACAAGTCTATCAAGTAAGTCTTTCTTATTCGGTATTGGATATCGTATCCATTTTAATACTTTATTCAAAGGTTTATAGCAATGGTTTAAAAAACGGATCGGTGACCCGGATCGGGCACCCCAAAAACCGATCCGGATCAGCGAATCGGCGATCTGGATCAGGAATCGACTGAATCAGTCGGATTAAAGCTTCAAAAAAATCTGAAAAAATTATTAAAATTCATTATAAATGTTTTTTTTTAGTAATCCAATAAAAAATGAGGGTACTACATTATTAACTTTCATTTTTTTTATCAATTTGTGAATATTGAGATGTTCTTTCCCTGTATAAATTTATTTTAACTATTAAATTTGCATCAAATAAAAGAAAAATCATAGAATTATCATTGATAAAATATAGAATTATATATGGACTATTATAAAGAGTAGACTAATCAATGAAAGAATGGCCATTAAAATCTCGTTTTGGCGAAAAATCCTAACCCGCTAAAAAAACCCAAACTATTACAGCCTAACTAACTATAATCCAAAATTATTACAACCTCACTAATTATAATATTATATACTGAAATTATAACTATTAGTTTACATTTTATAATTATTTTATTAAACAAATAATAACAAATTAAAAATATTTTATAATATTATCTAATTTAAAATGTATTATTGACAACTGTAAGAAAAATAGTACATTACATGATTTATAATGTAAAAATTCATAAATAAAATAAAAGATTTGGTTATCATTGTAAAAATTAATAAAATGCGTACAAATTTTGGAAATAACACTTCAATTTTTCAAAAATTTATTTTTTTAGGTTTCTATAATAAATTTAGTAAAAGAGATTGTTAGTAGAAAGATGGAGATTTCAAATAGAATAAACTTTTTATTTTTATTTTTTTTATACCTTTCATATTATTTACAAAAATAATTATACCACTATATACAACAAAAATTAACGGTTATATAAAAAATTAATTTTTTTATTTTTCAGTTTTTTATGTCTTTTATATTATTTACAAAAATATTTATATTTATACCAACCACTATATACACAACAAAAATATTTATATTTATACCAACCACTATATATACAACAAAAATGCAACACATGCCCAAGGGGATTCGAAAACAACAAAAATATTTATACCAACCACTATATACTTAACAAAAATACAACACATGCCCAAGGGGATTCAAATGCAACACATGTCCAAGGGGGTGCCCAAGGGGATTCGACCTTGGGACCTCAAGTAAAAAATTCAAAGTCATAACCATCAAGCCATCTAACTACATGTAATTATAAATTGCTGATTAATAGACTATATTTACATTTCGTTTTCATTTAATGATATTTGAGAATTATCCCACATCGAAAGATGGGTATTCAAAATGTGTATAAAAATATTAGGGCAACCTCGCATGTGCGTTTGGACACACGTGTGCGCGTGTGAGTGTGCGTGCGGCATGTTCGCAAGTGCGCTCAGACACACGTGTGCGCATGTGAGTGTACGTGCGGCACGTACACTCGGACACACGTGTGCGCGTGTAAGTGTGCGAGGGGGCACACTCGCACGTGCGTTCGGATACACGTGTGCCCGTGTGAGTGTGCGTGGGGCACGCTCGCACGTGTGCTCAGACACACGTGTGCGCGTGTGAGTGTGCGAGGGGGCACGCTCGCACGTGCGTGTCATGTGTTACGTGTGTGAGTGTGCGTGGGGCACGCTAGCACGTGCGTGTCATGTGTTACGTGTGTGAGTGTGCGTGGGGCACGCTCGCTCGTGCGCTTGGACACACGTGTGCACGTGTGAGTGTGCGTGGGGCACGCTCGCACGTGTGCTCGGACACACGTGTGCGGGTGTGAGTGTGTGTGGGGCACGCTCGCACGTGCGTGTCATGTGTTACGTGTGTGAACTGGGCTGAACCGGATGGAAACCGGCGGTTCCACTCTAGAACCGGGCTGAACCGGATGGGAACCGGCGGTTCCACTCTAGAACCGGGCGGTTCCCGGTTTTCGGTTGGAACCGGCATGGGCACGCGTATTTTCGAGTCGAACCGGGCGAGTCCTGTTCGACTCGCCATTTTTTAAAACACTGGTTTATATTTTATTACCTGCCTTGGTGCTCCTCGTTCTTTTTCTGAAGCTTTCTGCACATAAAAGGCTGAGCAACTCCACGGGGACGAGCTTTTTCTGATTAACTGCTTCTGGAGTAGTTCATCAATCTCTTTCTTGCCTATTTCAAAGAGCCTAGGATTCATTTGGATAAGCTTAGCTTTTGTGGGTATTCTATTTTCATTAAAATCTTCTTCATAGGGAAAACTTACTATATGCTTTTTTCTGTTCCAAACTGCATTTGGTTGGTCAGCACATAATTCTTTTTCTAACTTTTTCTTAATATTTTCAATATTTTTTATAGTATCTGATAGGGAAAGTTTTTCTTCTATAAGTTTATATTTTATTTCCTCTTTAAGAGAACATAAAAATCTTTCTTTATTTTCCACAATTTGTTTAATGTTATTGACCTCTCTCTTATTTTTGGTTTGTCTATAAATTCAAATTTTACATTAGGGCCTTCTATATTTGATTCTATTCCTGTACTATTTATTTTTAAAGGGTAAAGTAAATTAAGAAAGGGAGTTCCACGTATAACTGCTTGGCTTACCCTTTTACCATAATAAATGGCATTTCGAAGCAGTTACCATTGTTACATACTGCCACATTAGACAATTTGTATTAAATTATCAGTTTACTACCATCTGTTGTATTAAGTATTTGAGTTGTTTTGCTAAAGTATTTTGTAGGTACAAAACCTTCATTTATACATTTAAGATCTACTCCTGGATCTATTAGGGCTAAAGACTGGAAACTTTATTCTTTGTTTACTATTATTAAAGTAAACCATTTTTGGGTAACTATTTTGTCTAGCAGGTATACATAATTTTTATTTTCTATAGGATCTTTTTCCTGTATTAAATTTGTATCAACTTGTGAGGATTCGGGAATGTCTTCTACAGGGAATAATGGTTTTCTATCAAGACCATAATTATTTATAAGATTATCAAATTCTAACTCTATCTCAGTATTATTGCTATTAGGAAATTCAGTACTATTTCCAATATTCTTATTCTATTTTTAAGCATTTGTACCTCCTTTCTTACGTCATTTCTTTCGTGTTTTAACTCGGAGATAGATGGTTCTCTTTGGGTGTTATCTTTTCTATTGATTCTTTTAAGTATTTCAGCCAGGCTATAATCTTCTTGGGGCTTTACCAAGGGGCTTGGTTTCCTTCTTGTCTTAGCTATCTGGATATACTGTGTCAGAGTTTCTTTTTTAGCTTTTGGATAAGCTATATTATCTATTAATTCTACAATCAAGTTTTCTTCATCTGTAAGAGTATTAAGAGTCTTACAAAACAAATCTTCTAGTTCTTTATCTGAATTGGAGCTGCTTATTATTAAATCTTCATCTTCTATTTCTCCTACTAAGCGCTCAATATCAGTACTCATAGTATCAGATGTGTCTTCTTCTATTTGAAGAATATTATAAATCTGATTTTTGATTTCTTCTTCAAGATGTAAGGCACTAATTTTCTTTTTTATTTTACATTTATTTTTATAATGGCTTACTTTTCCACTGTTATAACATATTGGAATTTTTCTTTTTCCTTTTTGAAGTTTGTTTTTGGGACAAATTTTTTGGTAAATTTTTCTTTCATATTTCTTTTAGGCTTCTCTTTTTTATGTTTTTGTTTATAGAATTTATCAGATGAAGGGATAGTATTATAACCAAACTGCTCACAAAAATCTCCTAATTCTTTCTTGCCTGTCATTTTTTGTTTATTTAGTTGTTTTCTTAATTTTAAGTCAGTACATAAGGCAAGACCTTCTGCACAGATTTCGGCAGATAATTCTCGTAATGTATAAAAAGAGTATGGAATTATTCCGCCATGCTGGCTTTTTAATCTAGTTTTAACCTTTTTGGCAAACAAATAGGGTAATTCTGCTATAAATTTTTCCTTCCAATGATCAGCACTGCTATCTTCTCTGGTTAGCAAGCGCGAAAAGAAAACATCTTTATACCATTTATAGTGAGATAGTGTTGGACATCTTAGATTAGACATTAAATCTTCAGTCCTAGCATCTAGTAAAGAGGTACTTCCTTTGAAATGGAGTGTTATAGTATAGATAAGGGTATTGATTGCATCACTTTCACTATGAAGTATATCTTGATTGTATTCATTTTTAATGACCCACTGTTTGGTAGCATTCAATATCTGATTTTTAGAGGTCTCACATATGTGGAAATCCCACCATCCTCTTAGCCATCCGGTAAAACCGCAAGCGATAGCTTTTGCTACTTTGTTATCATGATTTTCAGCTATCTTACAGGCAGAGGCATACATGGTCATATGTTTCATAGTATCTAATATATTTGATGGTCTGACATTCCATCTATATTCCAATTGACTATTGTCCTTCCCGAGTACGATACAGTACTAGAAATCAGATCTTCTTCAAACTGTATATCTACTGGGGGTTGGTCTAGTATGATACATTCTTGATTGGGCCATAGGTCTCCATTTTTTTCCACAGTCTAATTTATTGATATCATGGATATTATCATTTTTAAAAGCTTTTTCCATATCCTATATTTCTTCATTTATTGGGTCCTCTTGAAGTACCATAGCTTCAGATTTAACTATAATCCCTTTTCCCTTTTTATCTTGTAAACTATACTGGGATAATTTTTTTATAAGTTCATCAACCAATTCTTTATTCTCCTCTTTTTTCTTAATTCCTTTCAGACTGAACCTTTCTTCATTTATTTCTGGAGGCGGCTTAAATAAGATTGCCTTCTTTTTTTCTTTTTCTGTAGTAGGCTGGGTTTTGGTTATTATATTTTCTATTCGGGTAGTTTGTTTGCCTAGAGTCTTTAGGCAAAGGTTGGTAAAATTGTTTGTTTTATTATATGGGGAATTATTTCTAGTTTATGGCCATGTTCATTTGGAATCATTTTATATGGAGAAGCCTTTGTTTCAGATTTATCCTTGAGAGTCCCATTTATCTGGAGACTCCTTTCCGGAGGATGTATACTCTGTATTTCTTCTCCTTCTATAGTATGGAAGGTTTGATATTGATTTTCTATAGTATTTAATTCAAAATTAAGAATAGGAATTTTCTTTTCCTTAAGGATTGCTCTCAACCAATCAAAGAATCCTACCATCTGTTTATTGTTCTTTATAAATCTGTTATATTTTTTATGAAAGGCATTTAATAATTCTTTCGAAAACTCGGCCAGATACCAATCTCTTATTTCTTTATTGTCTTCAGAAAGGTAATCATTTTTAAGCTCTTTTATGTCTATTTTTTCTTCCTTTTGAAGAGTCATTATATTAAAATCAAGGTCAGAGAATGTTGGTTCATTCCCAGATGGGCTTGGATCAAAAGGTTTGTAAACAGGTATATGAATATTACTGTTTGTCCTAGTCAATCCCTGGATTATGGGTGTATGGATGAAGATTCAAGATAAATATAGAGAAAGGAGAAATATCTAAAACAATCCAATTAGTATAAGTAATATCTCTGACTTTAATACTTAGAACAAACTTTATTTGCATATTAGAAGTTCATGTATGATAAAAAGATCATATCAAATCTCAAAGTACTCACATTACAGACTTGCAGTAGCTTGAGAAAAGTTTCCACTCTTCCGGACAGTAGCTCGGTAAGGTTGAAAAATTACAATCACACATACAATATTTACTCAAAAGGGATTCGGTGTGGATAGGTACACCACCCGATATACAGTTTAGGCAAATTAAAAAACTTGGAGGGAGTGATGACTAACAAAGAGTCACGGAAAGATTCAGAGAGTTGCAGAAAGAGAGAGAAGACTCAGAGAGTTAGAGAGAGAGAGAAGACTCCGAGAGTTGCAGAGAGAAAGGGAAGACTCAGAGAGTTGCCGAGAGAGAGAGAAGACTCAGAAAAAGAACGAGGAGCACCAAGCCTGGTAATAAACTATAAACCTTTGAATAAAGTATTAAAATGGATACATTATCCAATTCCGAATAAGAAAGACTTACTTGATAGACTTGTAAGTGCATGCATATTTTCTAAATTTGATTTAAAATCTGGCTACTGACAAATACAGATTTCTGAAAATGATAGATATAAAACTGCTTTTAATGTCCCTTTCGGACAGTATGAATGGAACGTGATGCCTTTTGAGTTAAAAAACACTCCTTCAAAATTTCAGAATTTAATGAATGATATTTTTAACCCCTATATGAAATTCATGATTGTTTATATTGACGATGTACTAATATTCTCTGAAACGATTGAGCAACATTTCAAATTTTAAATGCGGTCAAAGCTGCAGGACTAGTAGTCTCGGCTAAGAAGATTAGCCTCTGCCAAACTAAAATAAGATTTTTAAGACACAATATCTATCAAGGTAGTATTGCGCCAATTGATAAAGCAATAGAATTTGCAGATAAACTCCCGGATATCATTCTAGACAAAACAGAACTCCAAAGGTTTCTGGGATGTCTAAACTATATCTCAGATTTTTATAAAATCTTGCCCATAGATGCTAAGCCTTCATTTGAAAGGCTAAAGAAAAATCCACCTAAATGGACTAATGAGCATACCATGGCAGTAAAGAGGATAAAAGCTAAAGCTAAAGAATTACCCTGTCTAACATTGTCTAATCTTGATGCTTTCAAAATAATTGAATGTGATGCTTCCGAAATAAGACTAGGAGGAATATTAAAGCAAAAAATAACTGATACAGAACAATTAGTCCACTTTACTTCTAAAGCTTGGAACAAAACGCAGCAAAAATATTCAACGGTTAAGAAAGAAATCTTAGCCATTGTTCACTGTGTTACAAAATTCCAAAGCAGTATGTTTAATTTTTAATAAGAACTGATTGTATGGTCGCCCAAGATATTTTACTCAAGGATGTCAAAAATTTACTCTCTAAACAGATTTTTGCCAGATGGCAAGCTATCCTTTCCTCATTTGATTTTGATATCGAGCATCTCAAAGGTAATACTAACTTCCTTCCTGATTTCTTAACCCGTGAATTTTTGCAGGGGGGACAGGGATAGAGCCAGTATGGAAAGACAAATAATAAATATCAATACTAATAAAGAAAAAAAGAAAATGGCATTGTTCCATCCCCACCAAAACTTATAATAACTCTCCCAAGGACCCCGAACCAGCTTATATGACGACAAGCCCAAGAGGTTGTCTCTTCTTCAATCCCAGTCAGGGTTCCTAATGCAGAAAAACCCCTTTTTATAGAAACCACTTTCTTGACAGATATAATAATAGAAGATGAGCATTGGGCTTTGGACCCAGTTATTATTGCCAATCAATATTTAATAAATAACCTGAATCCCTCTAATGGGAATAAAACGAGGGAATGGTATGAAGCAATCCTTTTGGAAACAGGCTCTATTACCTTAGTACATTTCTACCAAAGGAATACTAATATAATAGCCTATTCAAAGTTCCAGATTGGAAAGATAATATCTTATAAAGAGTGGGGCTTAGATCCCATGAGAAGCAGAAAACTGCAAGCACCGGAGTTCAACAATAAATATTACAAACACTCCGAATATATTGATGCATGGCACAAAGTCTTCTCCCTTCAGAATAATAATAATTCCCATTCCTGGTTTATACAAATAAAGGCACCAATTACTGAAAAACTTTCAAATTGGTTTAGGTATTGGTTTCAGATCTGGGGGTTTGGAACGGAAATCCTTCCTCCCAAAATACAAGCCTCCCAAACCAAATTTGCATAATATAATGATAATGATCCCCAAATAGACCATCATGGCAATATACCAGATTTCTGGGATCCTGAAGTGGAGTTATGCAGTCTCAAAAAACCTTACCAATGATTGGGAGTAGATCCCAAAATTGGGAAAAAGGATATATATTAAATGGTGGGACGTCTATGAAAATAAACTTATTGATCCGGAAAATATCAAGCTTAGAAAAGTCCCAATTGATGTACCAGAGGAAGTCCCAAATAGTTTCACAGAATATATCAATAAAATGGAAAAACAAAATCCAAAGGCAACAAAAGAAGAACTAAAAAAGCAGCTACTTCAAATATTTGAAGAAGAAGGAGAATTAATGTCAACTTCATCTCAGAATGACGAAGACTTTACCACTGAGAATAAAGACTGCGAGTTAGTTCAACCAATAATAGACTTCTCCCAATAGGATACTAAAGGAAGACCCGACGATACTACAATAAAAGGCCCAGTCCATCAATAAA